>NW_024586463.1:2432-4670 GCF_018398535.1 Haplochromis burtoni
TTGCTGTGCTTTTTTGGAAATCGAATTTCCCAGAGGAACCCACCCGAGGGATTAATAAAGTTCTATCTTATCTTATCTTATCTTAATGTGCTCACAAAAGATCTACACTGTTCAAGATTAGGGTTGTCAGGGTATGAACAGTCAACCACACACATGAAGTAGGAACATAATAAATCCAGGCCACTTCGTCGCTTGCAAAACTGCCACGATACCAAATTTTCTCACTCATAGATGTTCAGAGGAAGTCACATGAAAAGCAGAAACTGAATTTGTATTTTTAGATTTCTTTTTGCTTTTAGATTTGATTAAGACCAACTTTTTACCCCAAAAAATATTTTCACACCAGCAAATAACAAACTGATAGAACCTTAAATTGAAGGTTTTTGTTTTACTATTTCTTATCTTCATATTCATAATCACAGGGATTTTATCTTGTGGCTCAGAAACTAATAAACTATCCAATGTGTTTACTGTAAGTGTCAGTATTGTTTACTTAAAAATAAGTGTTTAATTCACATTAAACAACAACATCACAGTGTAGTTTGGCATCAAACAGACAGTGCTGTCACTATTGTAGCTCCTCCCACATAACCAACCGTTCCTCTAAATAAAACTCTTACCTTTGAGGAACTCTCTTATGATTTCTGCATTTTGATTTCATCTCCTCCTCTGAAACTTTCAAGAAAAGTTATACTGAACTCCTGTGTTGTTTACATTTTCCATGTGAGTGACAGAATGGACTGGATAATTAGTGCTACGCTATTCTTGTCAGGTAAGGCAAGCGTGCACATTCTGTGTTTGTCTTTTATTCATTAATAATAAATGTCTGCAAACAGTAAAAATATGTAAGTAAGTTTTTCTACTAAATACACACAGCACAGTGACAAAGTGTCTTTAAAAAATATATTTTTTGTGGAATTAAAAACAAGTAGACACTACAGATTAGCAAGGGAAAGCAAATCATTTATAAATACTTTTGTAATGGCTGTTTCCTTATTTGCATTTTTCTCCTCTATCTCTGCAATCAACTCAGTTAACTTCTGACTGTATAAATAGTTTAATTACTAAAATGTTTATGAGTTTATTTCCTGAATAGTCAAACATAACAAAAGTAAATTCTTACTTACAACCCCAAACCAACTGTAGAACTGGACATAAAATTCAATATACTTATCACTTCTTGTGTATATATCCATTTTCCATGACCATGTCCCTAAGTGGCAAAGCTCAGCGAGCCCCAGACACAGATCCAGCCATGTAGGCACACACCCACACACACACACACACACTTGCACACACACCCAAGGCATTCACTTACTCGCTCACACATATCCACCCATTAACAACACAATCAGTGAACCAGATGCGAGCTCATGATCTGTTTTGGGAAGTACTTAGTCCTAACACATGCATTCGGAGAGCTGTATAGAGCCAATCGATGAAGAATGTACCAAAAATCCAAATTTGTATAGAGCGGCTAAAAAAAATTTAGAGTTTACCCGGTCAAAGACTTTCTTTGTAGCTAAAAAGACAACTGCGGTTTCTAATTTATTGATGGAGCAATAATCTATTATATTTATATTATATTTATTAGCATGTGTGTTTTTTAGTGGTGGAGTGTTTACCCTGTTTGATCAGGATGTATTATGAATCAAGTGATTTTATTCTAATCTTCTGACAAGGACTTTGCAGAGTATTTTAAGGTCAACATTTATGACTGGAATTGGGCGGTATGTTTGGAGATCACTCTGAATTTGAGTTACCCTTTACCAAAAAAAAAGTAGGTGCTATCATAGGCCAAAGTTCTTTGTAACACTCAGGATTTGTGGCTGTATCAGAGAGACTGGCACTGGTGCATAATCTGATGGTGATATAATGAAGCTGCTAACTAAAAACTAGTCCAAGCAAGAGTGTGAGTACTGGAGTAGTGTACTGGTTATAAGAAGGTCTAATCCCTGACAGTGGGGTGATGTTAATGCCAAGCATTGCAAAGCCCAAAATCACTCATGTATTGTTTAAGAATGTCTGTGGACTGCTCATTCCTTTGACTCACTGCTGTACTGAGCCTTTAATTGCTAGAAACATTTGATTCCTAGATACTGGCAATACATAAATACTGAGCCTGGATCTAAGTGGATCCAAGTTTTACAAATCTAGCTTCTGGATCTGTAATAACAGTTGCTAACAGTAAGTTATTTAGTATGGCTTATTAGTATGGCTACACCTCTGGTTTTGAGT
>NW_024586464.1:0-4664 GCF_018398535.1 Haplochromis burtoni
CACCAGGGCATCCATACGCGGCGCCATCTTGGTTATTTCAGACCTGACACCCGTCTGATTCAGCCACCATGCTTTGACTTTAACCCTTTATTTGCTCAGATTAGTTCTCCACACTCAGGAATCTCTGCTGAGCTCAGCTACAGTTCCTGTTTGTATGTTCATCACTGTTGAATTTTAGATGACACACACTGACATCATAGCTTTTACTGGAGCTTTGGACAACACTCGAGTTGTCCTAATTACCCCAAGATCGAGGCAATGTAGGATTGTTGATGCAGTACTATAGGTGCATTTACTAAAAATACAAGCCTGTGAATGTGATAACGGTGAAGAAAGTCACGCAGGATTTTCACATTTATACCATACGTGAGTCTAACAGGAGGCTAGGTAAGACATGCTAACCATAAAGACATTTCTCCAGGTGTATTTGAACGCTCGGTCACAGAATTGATTTTACTTTTTGGTTGTTTTCATTTCATTTTTGTTGTAATTCTTGCTGTTCTGTGTGTATTTTATGATCACAGTCATTCACCAGTGTTGCACCCACATAGTATGTGCCGTTAAACTGAACAACACAAATGGCCAGTTCAATAGTGGCTGAGCAAGTGTCTGCATCACTTCAGACCTGATGGAGTACGAGGGGCCTCCCCTCCTGGCTGCTGCCAGCAGCTCTGGCTCTGTGCATGTCACCATTATTAACATCTAAAAATGCTGCACCTCTCAGCCACAGATTAGTGGCACTTATCCAGGTATCCGTGCTTTTCATCACCATATGGAAACACTTCTCTTCATCCCACGGCCTCATTCCTCCAGCAGTCCCCAGTCACACACACACATCCCTACCTTCCTCCTTCTTTCACCCTGTCTGCTACTCTTTATAGATTACTGGCATGAAGAGTTGAAACTGGCGTCAGATCTATGCAGCTAACCCACGGTCGCTCTGTTCTGCCTGTCTCACCGCCTGCCTGTGCTGCTCTCAGCAGGAGCCTCTGCAGTCTTTAATGAAAGTCATGAGAGAAAGAGAAGGAGAGAGGAAGAAACACAGGAGGAGATGGAGGAGGGAGTGAAAATTTGGCAAGGAAGTGCATGCTAAATGTTAGCACTACAAAGGTCTGCATTAGTGGAAAAAGGACAGAAAACTTGTATCGTCATAGTCAGGTGTACCCCACAAAGGTCTTCATTACCAGACTTCCAGGGAAGTGTTGGCATTGTTTGTGTGTGAAGTTTTAGAGCAAGTCTAAACCTTTCCAAGGGGACCGTCGTGAAAAACTTCCACTACTGATGACTTCAGCTTTTTCTGTTTGATCCGTGTTCTGTCAGTGCCACAAGATCAATATAAATAAAAGAAAATACGTGTTCATATTTTAGCGGTGGAATTATAGTCTGTCAACAGCTTCCATCACATTCGGCTCTACAAACATACACCGAGTGGACACTGACATTGATTTTACCTCAGAGACAAAGAGAAAGGTGAAGAGAGACGGGGCGTTCGTGAGGATAAGTACTCGATTACATAGGCTAATATTCTAACTTTAATATCAATATTTACCTCGTCTGTGTGTTTTTCTTTTAGTTTTTTGGCCTTTTTTGATTCTACACACATGGATGGTAAACATTACAGAGACAGGAGGACATGACGGCACAACACGTGAGAGGTTCAACAGTCTGCTGCGACATCACTGTCCCTCATTCAGCAGCGTTCAGAGCTCAGTGCTGAGACTTCTCTCATTTAAACAGATTTAAATTTCACAGAGAATGACACGAACAAAGAGTAAATCTCAGGAATAATTAAGATCATTTCAAGCTATCATTCTGTGAGCTGATTTATCAACTTAGCAGCTCGTCATTGGACTCATCTCCATATAAGGCAGCTTTTTTCCTCTGTCTGAATCAGTACCTGATTCGTGTGTGTGTGTGTGTGTGTGTGTTGGCACATCAAATTGTTTAACACACTGTAAAAGTCTCCTTGTGCAGCTTTAAAGCCCAGCTCTAATAAAGGTGAAATAAAAACTCTCCAATGCACTCCCCCTTTCTTCATAAAATGTCTTGAGGGCAAAAAGCGATAAAGTGGGGTGGGCTTGTACCTCCGGCCCTATTAATTGGCTGGGTCGCCGGGGCCCTCGGGGCCGAGCCTGTTACCTGTGTGAAGAGAAGCGATTAATGCCTCCCCTTTGACCGAGCAAGACTCTCGGCTCGGCTCTGCAGAGACGCTCTCTAATTAATCCACTCTTACTGTTGTAATAGGCTCCTCCTCGGGGAGCACTCGGCCTCAGCTATAAGCCCCCAAATATGATTTCTCTCTTACATGGTAAACAACAAGCTCTCTCACGGGACAGACAAAGATGAAGGAGGATGGATTCGAATGATGGAAGCAGAAGAGAGCAACAAACAAGGGAACGATAGCCTGATGCGGCTGAAACAAACTGCCTGTCTGGCTGTTGATGTTAATCACTGGGACATTTTTACATTCTTATAAGATGTGGACTGAAGTGACTCTGTGCATGACAGTAATTTGTTTTTTTCACCTAAAGTGTAGGACGAGGAAAAAGGAAGCCAAGGTGCCCATGACTGCTGAATGTACACCGTCATTGTTCTTATTGGAACATACACAACATACCCTCCACTCTGTGCATATGATGATTATTAGATTAGTGCCATATTTTCTGTACTATAAGGCACACTTAAAATCCTTTAATTTTCTCAAAAATCAACAGTGCGTCTTAGGTATGAATTCCAGTTGTGCTTACTGACCTTGAACCGATTTTTTGTGCTACACGGCGCTCAAAAATCTGTCAAAAGAAGTTTTAGTGCGACTTTGGTAAGCTACGAAGCCGCACCGCTTGATAGCTTGTCGGAGCATTACGGCTGCCGTAGTCTGGAGCCTCGCTGATTAATCTGGGTCCAAAACTCCGTCTGCTTCACGTCCCAAAGTCAAACGAACACTGCAGCATCACTGAGAGTTAAAAATCCATAAAAACAGAATTTATTAAATTTAACAGAGATAGAAGTTAGCAGGAAGTTAGCTCGCTAGTTTCCACCTAAACATGATATAGCATGTTCTGACTGAGAGATTTCTGATAAAATTCAAACGTACAGCTCTGTAATCACTTCCAACATAAATGAAGACATAAAACTAAACAGCAGTGACGTTTGTAGGGTTACTGAAGTTGGGCTAGCTGCTATATAATGATGTGCTACGTGATCGCTAGCTACAAAGCTATGTTAGCATAACATAAACACAGTGAAGCTGGAGGATGAACGCTAACTTTTTTCCACTCGATAAAAGTTAACGTGAGGGTTCCTGATAGTTAGAGACAAATGCAATCGCATGGCAGGATGCTGTAAACGGACCAAACTTCAGCCAGGAGAACAACTGAGATAATCCATCCACAATACGAGGTTAGACATTCATATACTGCAAAAACACGGGAATAGAGCAGCTGCAGAGAATTCAACATTAATGAATCAATGTTACGGAAGAGGAGGAAGCAAGAAGAATGAGCTGAGTAAAGTTTGATTGCGCCTTATAGGCCGAAAAATACGGTAAATTCATTAGGCTGTGGTGCTTTTTAAATTTGTTTATTCAAATATTCAGCGATAACTCAGACAAACCGTAAACGAGCCATGCAGGCTGGTTGATCCAGAGAAAGTTATGTAGTTAGTTGTAGTTATGTTTTGGATTCTGTGTTATTTTTGTTCCATTGTAGTTTTTATTTGGACTGCAGTATCACACGCCATTCGTGCTAAATGTTCCTCTGTCTTGTTACTTCCTGCTTTATTATGACAGTCACTCGTCTCTGATACCATGTCTTTGATGTACTGTCACCACTTTGCCTCAGTCACTCTTCTGTGTATATACAGTTCATGTCTCCTTGTGTCCTTTGTTACATCATCTGTGGTCCCAGCGGTTTACTTAATAAATAAAGTTCTACCTTAAAAGTCTGCATTTGGGTCTGCAGAACAGCCTGAGCACAGAACAGACCGTGTGGTGCTTCATACCTGCAGTGGGCTTGTTTGTACTCGACTTTGTGGTTTTCTGTTTTGGTTTGTACAAACAGGTCTGCACGTCCCAGGTTGTTTAACAGATGGTACACGCACTGATTCATATATGCTCCCTGAGCACTGAAAGCCCTTTATACAAGATGACTTATTCACCCATTCATACGAGCACTTTTTTAAACCTTAAGTGCTTTCACACACATTCATATGGATGCATCAGACTGTGGGGATAATATCGTGCCTGCTGGGGATCAAACCACCGACCTTCTGATTAGTAGATGAGCTGCTCGACCTCCTGAGCTGCAGCCACCCCAACAGATGTGCAATGGACAGAAAGCTTCAAACAGATATGCAGAGTACAGAAGGACACACACACACACACACAACACCAGAGCTTTACACTCAGGCAGTGACAACAGAAAGGCTGGAGGTGTTAAATCACCTAAAACAGACACATTTAGCAAATATTGATGGCAGCACATGTTTCACGCCATAGAAGGTATGAGAGAGTTAGTTATGGACCAAATGGCACAAACCTGAAAAGAACACAAGAATAACTTGGATACTGAATGATGAGCAAACAAAATCAGGAAAAGCAGAATTAGTTTCAAATTCAAATTCAAATTCAAATTTTTATTTGTCACGTACACAGTCATACACAGTAC
>NW_024586465.1:0-3555 GCF_018398535.1 Haplochromis burtoni
ATATGGCCTAAAATCCATATCGCAGAATAATTTGAAGCATGTACAATAAGGATGTATATCGCAATATATTCTTTTCTTCTGTATACTGCAGTTACAATCCTTTAATTTTATCAAAAATCAACAGTGCGCCTTATGTATGAATTGGTTGTGCATACTGAACTCGAACTGATTTTATGTGGTACACAGCATTCAAAAATCTGACAAAAATGTTTTAGTACAACTTTGGTCAGCTACAAAGCCGCACCGCTTGATGGATTGTTGGAGCATTACGGCTGCCGTAGTCAGGAGCTTCGCGGAGTAATCTGGGTCCAAAACGTCGTGTACTTCAGGTCCCAAAGTCAAGGGAACACTGCAGCATCACTGAGAGTTAAAAACTGTCTCAGTTCATTAAAATTGAATAAACTGATCAGTGTTGCTGCTTTACCAGGTGTAACAATTAAGTTTAACATCCAGACATCCATAAAAACAGAATTGATTAAATATAACAGAGTTAGAAGTTAGCTCGCTAGTTTCTACCTAAACATGATATACTATGTTCTGACTGAGAGATTTCTCAAAACATTAAAACATACAACTCTGCTATCACTTACAACATAAATGAAGACAGGAAACTAAACAGCAGTGACGTTTGTAGGGTTACTGAAGTTGGGCTAGCTGCTATATAATGATGTGCTACGCAATCGTTAGCGACACAGCTATGTTAGCATAACATAAACAGTGAAGCTGCAGGATTTAAGCTAACACTTTTCCACTCTATAAAAGTTAACGTGAGGGTTCCTGATGGTTAGGGACAAATGCAATCACATAGCAGGATGCTGTAAACGGACCAAACTTCAGTCAGGAGAACAACTGAGATAATCCATCCACAATATGAGGTTAGTCATTAATATACTGCAACAACATGGAAACAGAGCAGCTGTGATAGAATACAGCATTATTGAATCAATGGTGCAGAAGTGGAGGAAGCAAGAAGAATGAGTTGAGTAAAGTTTGACTTATCTAACTGCTTTGTTGCACTTAATGTGCCCTTTTATCCCGTGCACCTTATGGTCCGAAAAACACATATTTGGCACACTGCAGTTTCATGTTGCAAATCACCTCTTTTTAACTTTAGTGAATAATATAAATGGTTATACTCAGGATATGACAGCCCATTTCCACTGCAAATGCTTTTTGGTTAAACTGTCTGCAAAGAATTTGCATTTGTACTGTTAAGTTTTTATACAGCTTTAATGCACATAAAAAACAGCTACTTGTTGTTTGAAAATAAACCGATGGGTTTTTTTGCGTTAGTAAAGTTGTGGAGTTGTATTTTGTCTCGCATCAGTTGTATCGTCAGTTATATCATTATTGCAAATTTTCAAATACATATCGTGATAAATATTTTTGGCCATATCGCCCCGTCCTAATTTGAGTGATTTCCAGCAGGACACTTAACCATGTCAATGGACGTGTGAAACGTGTCATTGAACAGGATTAATATCAGTGTAAACATGGTGAAAACAGCTGTGACTACATGGATGTGACACACTTCAAATCTGTTCTCCACTCTTGGATTTGGGATCCATGGAGCTGCTCTGTGCTGAGCCTGTACAATAAAGGAATAGTGTGGAAGTTTGCAGTGTACGGAAGAGACTTCTCCTCAGCTCTTTCTGGGACAGTGGCGCGGCTGCCCCTCTGTTGGTCTTCCTTGGTCTCTTGTGTTCTGGGGGCCTCTGGATGTCTGGAGTTTTGATCTCCTCCATACCTGCTTCATGCCCTGGAGGACGGGGCTGTGGCCCCCCCACACCCTCTAGCAGATCATTACATGAAGGAACCTTTTAAAAACAAGCGCGTCCATGCTCACAGGTGTACACACGGGTGATCACACCCACAAACTACACCCTTTTTGGCTCCTACCTCAAAGCACACTGTGTTCTGTTGATCTTATGTGCTGCACAATAATGTTTAACATTTAGTATTTACTGTCATATTCCCATATATCATTGTGATGTTGTTTATTCTATTACTCTTGTTCTCTTCTGCTTGTTTTCTTTTTTCTTTCTCAGCAGGTGATCCAGGTGATTGATATATGCATTTTTTTTTCTCTGCCCGTTCTGTTGGTTTTTGTCTTTTGCCCTTCTCCCCCGTCCCTCTTCTCAGCTGTTTCTCTTTCCCTCTTTCTTTCTCCCCTTCTTTCCCCCAGTCAAGTCTGTCCCGTATTCAGTAAGTGAAAATAAAATAAACAATAAAAGGTGAATCAAATGGACCATTACGGCAAGGCTGGGATGGTCAGTTTGGTAAAGTAAAAGACAACAATTCTGATGCAAAAGAGCCAAACGGGACAGGCCAAAAAAAATAAATAAAATAAATAAAATAAATAATTATCTTACATCCAAAGTTTTAACCTGATGTAAAATGTATAGAAGTCCATTACTGTATATAGTAACTATTAAGTCTAATATACCCTAGTAAGCTATAGTACTTTTTCCTTTGGGAAGGTACCATCTGTGCAGTCTGCAATTCTGTTGAAGAAAGATGTTGAATCTATTTAATTATTCTTGAAAAATAATTTATTTCTGTGCATTTTTTTTCACACTGCATCAAATTAAAGTTGATTACGTCGATTAAGCATCATGAGGTGGAGCGTGAGGGGTGGTTCCCTATTTTTTATTTATTTATTTTTGTTGTTGCTGGGAGTTGGAACCCTATTAGTTAGGTTGCTTAATATTTACGCTAAGTACTCTTTAAAATACCAGAATAGGGAGGATGGTGTAGGTTTAAGTTTATTAGATTGATCAGTATTGCTGAACTATGAAATATTTTTTTTGCATACAGGTATAACAGAATAGCTTTAGTGTAGTTGTTGTTTTAAACTTGAGTATGAACTTATACAAAATGCAGCAAGATATTAAAAAAACAGTTTTGTTGATTAAAAAACACTATATCGGATTCATATCGGTATCGGCAGATATCCAAATTTATGATATCGGTATCGGTATACGAACACACCATCATGGTATCAAAGATATATATGATATATAAACCTGACATGGGATCATATAAGATATATATAGATTAGGATCTGTAAGGTCAATGTTATCCATTGGAATCCTGAGTGACGTACAAAAGAAGAGAGAGAGAGAGCAAAGGATAAGAGAAGGATGAGAAGAGCCAAAGGAGAGAAGCAACAGGACAGGTGACCAAGGTCAGCAACCAATCAGAGAGCTTCTGTTTGACCCACAGTCACTGATGATGACTGCACATAACCAAGCAGTGTGTTACTCTGATATCAAATATGGATCCTGCTCTTATAATAATGATCATCAGATGATATTATTGTGTTATTTTGTAGCTGAATACGATGTTTGTGTGATTATCAGTGAAAGAAGCAGTGAGGAGGATGGAGAGAGAGAGAGGACAGAGGCTGAAGTTAGAAACACTAAAAGGATTTTTCATGGATTTCATGGATGATTTGAGTGATTTCCAGCAGGACACTTAAACATGTCAGTGGACGTCCTAAAGAACATATTCACTGATATGAAACGTGTCATTGAACAGGATTAATATCAGTGG
>NW_024586465.1:3580-4662 GCF_018398535.1 Haplochromis burtoni
AGCAGCTAAAAACACAGCAGTGAATTCCATCAGGAGAAAACAGGGACGACATTTCAGCAGCAACAACTAAACATTGAACAATCAGCTCTGTGATTAATAAGGAAAGACAGACATTGGTCATTAGGAGCAGCAGCAGGAATGAGAGTGAATCAATGTGCTGCTGTGACATCAGCGTTAGCTCACATATTGGACACATGTTCAGTCCAGATGTCAGCAGAGTCTTCTCACTCAGTTTGTCCCACTGTTGGCAGTAAGAGAGCACAGATGGTTCACCTCTGAGCCCTCACTCTGACCCACAGCACTGTCACTCATCAGGACATCACACTGTAATCACACTAAACCAGAGTCTTCTTCAGCACCTTCATCCTCACTCACCACGTTTATGCCACTAAACTCTGTGTCTGTAGTTCTGTCTGTAGTCAGAGGAGAAGCTCAGATGGTGACTGCACTGGATATTTGTCTGTTTTTAACTTTAGAGTACATTTCACTACAAAGAAGCTCTTCATAGATTCTTATTTCTGTCTTTTCTCTAACAGCAGCATTCGAATGACCAACAACAGCAGCAGCAGATTTAAAATACTGCCCCCTAATGACACCACACAAGTACTACATGTAGATGTGAGTCTACAACACACAGCGTATGACTACCAATGCAGGATCATGCTATGTGCACACACACATTTCCTGATCAACACAAAATATAATTTTATCTGAGAAACTCAAACTCATGAGTGTCATTTACTACTGTGTATATCTGAAGAACTAAACTACTAACCTAAACTAATTAATGATGTTAATGATCACATCTGGACTCACCGAGCCTTTCTGCAGTTCCTCACAGCTGGAATCAGTCTCAGTCGTCCCTCCTTTGATGTGTTGTACTTCTCTAGGTCCAACTCATCCAGAACCTCCTCTGACATCTGCAACATGAAGGCCAGAGCTGAGCAGTGGATCACAGAGAGTTCATTCACTGATCTGTTCTCTGACTTCAGGAACTCTTGGATTTCCTGGAATAATGAGAGGTCGTTCATCTCCATCAGACAGTGGAAGATGTTGATGCTTCTGTCAGGAGAGATTTCATC
>NW_024586466.1:0-4661 GCF_018398535.1 Haplochromis burtoni
TGGTCGAGGATGCTCTTAGCCATGATGCCATTGCATCAGCCCATTTACCGCGCAAAGTCACTAGAAGGGACTATTTTTGGGGTGCTTTAAGTGTTATTGAGAGTAACTGTAAGTGATATGGTGTATATGGTGTCAAGAATGATTTTATACTTGGGTTACCAGGAAAATTCATTCATCGTCTGGCGGCATAGCGGGTAACAGACAGTACAGTGCCCCATGCAACGAAGCCTAGTCCTGCCATTGTTATGGCCTAAATATTAGTAACACCTCAAGTTGTAGCATGTTTCAGTCCAGTGTTCTTTGAGTACAGATCCCAAAATTATAATGAACAACTGCGTAAAAAATGTAAAATAAACCTGGAAATGGTAAAATTAAGGAAGTTGTTTTTTTTAAAATGGTTTTTACTGATGTGGAAACCGAGAATCCACACAGACACTACCACATAGGCTAGATTCCTTTTTAGGCTTAAACGCCAAGGTGACAATCATACGCTACCTAGGACTCTCCATTAGTTTGCAGAACTGAGGAAGCATCTTGAGTGAGGTGATGGTGATGAAACATCTTTATGAATCTACAAAGATATCTAGTCGCCTTCAACTTGAGCTAATGTGACACTGGCATGCAACTAATCCTAGTCCTCCCATTGAACAATTCAAGTTGTTCTAAGCTTGCTTCAGTCTTGACTTTGGTTTGGGGACAATTGAAAAACTATTTAAAGAACCTCTTGCAACATAGGGTCTTTGTTTATATCACAAGGTATTTATCATTTATTAATCAATACGCATATTTTATTTGGAATTTATGAGTGATACTAGACTGCTCTTTGTAAAACTCCCAAACCCAGCATACGTGGCACATTGTGTGCGCCTATATGCGTGAGAAAAATGTCGCTCCTCAGTCGGAGTAGAATTTAAATCTATTAAATTTATAATCTGAACATTACAGATGCTGCTGCAACCACTCACGGGGAAGAAGTTCTAATTCCAGTAGGCTGTAAAAGCCATGTTGATACAATTGCATCAGCCTCTGCCTCCCTTGTTTTCTTTTATTTTCTTATTTTATAATAGTGAGAAAAGCTTGCAAAAGCACACAAAACAGAACAGAAATAGAAAAAAAAACAGAAATAGCAATAAACAGGCCATGACACTCAGCTTAATATCACTTTTACGGTGTCGCACAAACGTCAGGATCGATTACTCTAATGTTAATGATAGTTCGGTTATTTTGCTGCCTAAGCTGGTTTTGTTTGGTGGTGTCGAGCCAAACAGACGTCTGTTTCATTGAGAAATGAGCAGACAGCTTGCTCGTTAAGTTAAAAGAATGGTAGCTTTTTCACAGGATCCAAACATTTGGCCAGTGTAGTAACTTAGCCACTTTGTGGTTAAATTTAGCTGTCGTCTTATTTATTACCCCTAATTACACAAATACTAAACAGGAACAGAAATAGACAAATAAAAACAGGAAATACTCCTTATGCTATTTTTGTAACAGTGTATAACACCTGAGTCCAAAGCTTTTTATCTCTCCTGCACTTTTCCAAACGTTTTTTTTTCTTTCTCTCTTATTGTAAAAGCATGTGGATTTATTGATAAGTTAAAAAAAAAAATTAATCCTGCAATTTATTACACATGGCATTTCTGTGGTGGCCCTGAGATGCCAGACGGACTGCTACTGAAGAAAACAACAACCAAAAAATTAAAAAGCTGTGAAAGCATGCGGAATACAACAGAAGAAGAAAAATGGAAATAGAATGCTGAAAAGCTTAAAAGAGGGCCACCTCAGCTTTGTATTTTACATTGACTTTGTCCACCTCATTTAAATATATTTGTTAAAACAGTGGACAGTACAGCCTGCATGTCAATGATGTGACAGATGCAATGGAGTGACTGGGACACAGTGGGAGTGGAAAGCAACAATAATGGTGCAAAAACAGAGCTGGGTTGCAGCATATTTGCTGGTCATCAGGATCTTACTGACAGATGCGAATGGAGGTGAGTATACGGTCAATTTCTCAAACCACTTGTTAAATTTTTTTTTAGGAAACTTTGTTGAACCTTTGAGCTGTATTTGTTTTTTTTATGCTTTTGCTCTGTCTTTAGTTGTAATCTAAGAAGCTTTAAAAAAGGCGACTGGACTTCTTTAGATTTTGTGAAGATTTTGTGAAGACAATGAAGAGCTTATTCAGTTCTCAATGTTGGGAAAACTGAAGAACTTTTTTTTATCAAAAAAAGAAAAAAAGAAACATAACCTTGACTTTAATGGCAACAGACCTAAAAATACTTTTAGCTGCTCCCTTGTGACAAGGCGTTTTTTTGAAACCAACAAACTTTGCTTAAAGACAACGTTAAAGACAATATATATATATATATATATATATATAAATCAGTGCGACTAGAAATGAAACATCCGCTTTTGGAGTGACAGTACATCAGTGAATATGTAATGCGCTCGATACCTTTAGTTAACTTTGAAGGTTTATTGTTATGTGTACTTTGATAATTAGAGGAGACTATGTAGCTTGGTGATTCAGGCTTAGCTGCAGAAGAGAGATGGGCAGAATGTGGCTGTTAAATCATGTAAATGTAATCAGTAATGTGAAACCTCTGAAAACGGTCTGTTGACAATTGTGTTGCTCACTATAAATCAGTTTATAAAGTAAAAATAATTTTGATAACCACAGATGTTTTCAGCTGTGTTTGGGCACAGTCTGCTTCGCTTTTTGCTCACAGCGCTCAAAGTCTAGATTTGTTTTCTTTCAGTTTGTATCATCAGGTTTGTTCTACACACTGTCAAGAAAAACTAGAAGCTGATATTGTGTTAGCTTTCAATTTTTGTGCAGTTATGGCTAGAAATGAGAAGGGTTCAAATAGATAAATGTGCTTGTCCCAATTTGGAGCAGGGTGATTTGGTGTATATAAGAAATCACTCAGTAAGAGGATGGCTGCCTTTTTTATCTAACACTGGGTTATTACTGCTGAGGCCCAAAATCTTGGGGGGGGGTCCAGTCCATGACTGATAGTGTTCCTTCTGCTCCAGCTTCACAATAGGAATATAATATTTCTCAATTTGAACCTGCAAGTGTTTCTCTGTTCTTATGTTTCAGCTACTGAGGTATCCTGTGTTTTCATGGAGAGATGCATCTTACCATGCAGTTTCCAGATTGGCAATGAAACCATCATCTGGTGGTTTAAGACAGAAGGAGACAAACTTGTCCACTTATTCAACTATAACAAAGAGCAGCTTGAACACCAGGACCAGTGCTTCACAAACAGGACTAAACTCTTCACGGATCTGATCTGCAGAGGAAATGCATCACTTCAGCTGACAGGGGTGGAGATTCAGGATGAGGGCAAATATAACTGCATAACCCACACCACTAGAGAAAACCAGGAGTCATTTGTCAACCTAAACATTAACGGTATGAGAAACTTTCTAAATGTGCTGTCAGATTAGTAATTTTACACATATTATTAGTCACCTGATCACAGTTCTTTTATTGCAGCTCCAGTGAATGAGGTCAAAATTGATCAGGTTGACAACAGGATCACTTGCTGGTCAGAGGGGATCTACCCCAAGCCTCAGCTCACCTGGTCCACAAGCCCACCATCTAACATCACCTTCCTTAACACCACCACAGTCCAGCAAACTAAACAGCTGCTTTACAACATCAGCAGTTCTTTGATGTTTTCAGACGGTCTTTATAATGTGCTCTTTATCTGCACCATCAGCACTGGCAGAACCAGGAATAGAGCCACTCTGAGGAAAATTTGTGAGTAGTTCAACCAACTCAGGTGCTCAAACTTTGGTGCAACTGTAGGTTTAAAAATATATGAAGTAAACATAGTTTAACAAATGAGAGTTTTTGTACTGTGATTTTCACGTATCATATTAGACTGTAGTTTTAATTTTTGTGGTTAATTATATATATTAAATGCTTTCAGCTCTTATCAGTGATCCCAGCACTGGCGTGACAATCCCCTGCACCCCCTCAAGCACTTCACTTACCAATTTCACCCTCCTCTGGAGATTCAACCAGTATCAGACCATCGTGAACCAAACCGGGATGAATGTCACCTACTCAGTGTCAGACGAGTGGAGACAGAAGGTGGTAAATGTGTCTAAGTCAGGCAGCCTAATGCTAAAGGACTTATCTGCAAAACAGGAGGGAATGTACACATGTAAGCTCAGTAATGCTGAGGAGATGCACACTACTCACATCCACCTGAGACTAATCAAAGGTAAAATCAAGTTAAGATAAAACATCATAAAATTTGTATTCTAAGGGGACATACTGTAGGGAAAAACTTAAACTTAACATCAGCTTCAAACTTGCCCAGGCCACCTGATGACTCGATATAGCCAGCTTTCTGAAGAAATTAATTAATCATTGATATAATTATTCAATTAATTGTGTATTGTGCTGCAAAATGTGAAGTAATTTGTGTAAGTGTCAGCCAAAGCCAACCAAAGATTGTGACTTTGTCACGGGTAATAGGGGAAATACAGACTCAGTCGCGGAGCTCTGGATGCGAAGTAAACAGTGCGTTTATTTACAGTGCTCAGAACAGTCACAAAGCAAAATATAAAAATCCACGGTGATCCTCTCCAATCTCCCAGGGGTGTGCAGGTGAGTCTCCCAAGTGATTATCTGAGTGTGTTTC
>NW_024586467.1:0-2029 GCF_018398535.1 Haplochromis burtoni
GTTTGCTGCATAGTCGTATTCTAAAACAGAAGATGTCGGACTCGGCTGAAGCGAGTGGCCGTTTTATGAAATGGAAATATTCCCGTCTCTTCACTTTTCTGAAACAAGCAGACAAGAACATTACAGTAATATGTAAAAACTATCGGCCGTTGTTAATAGCAGGAGTAATTTACTGAAGCGCCTGACACGAGAGCATAGACGAACACTGATTATTGGGTTTTCTCTGTAGTATTGTATTGTATTGAGTCTTTAACTTACAACATAAATCATTCATTGGAGTCAGCACAGAGTGTGGAGACATCTAGTGATTGTGGAGAGAAGTATGATCAGAGCTCTGCTGGTGAATGTTGTGACTGTAAGATCATTGATAGAGCTCTGTGATTGGTGGATTTAAAGCATACATGTCACCACTCCACCCTCCAAACATCAATGATTTCTCCTGGTGAACAGATGCAGTAATCACCAACAGTGAATTGGAGCCTCTGCAGATGTCAGTAAGCAAAACAAGACTACTAATCTGTGATAAATATTACTGTTCGATATGGTTGCTGCTGACCGCTACAGCTTGTTTTTTTTTTGGAGAAGCCAGTTTCTAAGATTTGTCATGGTGTATTCAGGATGCACTGCAGATCAACAAGGAAGTAAAGACTATGACTATTTTATCTGTAAATGAGATTTGTGTGGTTGGGATAAAAAAACAATCACATTTATTAAACTGGTGAAAAAACTGCCTGGAAACTAAAACCAACAGTTTACAGTACCTGCCCTCAGACTCGTGCACTGCTGCTACACTGCAGACTGTGTCATATGACCCTGTAAACCACAGTTAATGAGAACACTGACCCTACAATAATTATACCTACAGATGGCTAATTCACATTTTTATGTACATGTAAATACCCTCCATAACTTTCAGTGTTTCTGTTAATTTTGGGTGGGCCACATTAATGTTTAATTATTAATATCTTACACTGACACAGGTTCCCTAAAAGCTTTGATAGGTTCCTTCACTCTCCTCCTTCCCTGATGTATTTTCTCTTCCTGGAACAAAAAAGATTCTGCCAGCAGAGACGTTCAAACTGAAGGTGTGTTTGAGTGCAGTGACATGTGTTTTGACCTGTCAGCTGTTATCTTTGGATTTAGATTTGGACGGATTAAAGCTTCAGCTAGTTCAGGCTGAAACTGGTGAATGTAGGCAAAGTGCCACAGGCTGTTCTGACACAGTTAAAGCTGACACTGGGATTTTGTGGGTTTAAGAGTGTTACCAGGAAAACTGGAAATTGATGAAAGCTGAATTTTATTTTTAACAGGCTGAAAGCAGAATAAATGTAACTGTTCAGCTCTGGTCAGTTTAGTTTAGTTTTAAACTAAAGAGCCTTCATCAGGACATTTAATGACCACTTTCTGACACGTCAACAGTTAGCCACTACCAGTGTTGGGTAAGTTACTTTAAATTAGTAACTTAATTACATTACTAGTTACTTCTCTCAAAAGTAACTCAGTTACTTCAAGTTACTCGTTACTTTCAAAGTAACTAGTTACTAGGGAAAGTAACTTTGGTTTTACTCAGAATTCTCTTGTTAATGTGTTGCTTCCATAACTTTGCCAGTCTTCTAGCTTACTTACTTGCCACATGTGCACTGTGCTTCCTACCAATAGAAAAAAAAATAATGTGCATATTTCCACGAGAGAAATCCCACGCCTGGACCGTTGTTGACCGCTGCCATGATTCTAGCCTACGTCACAGCATCTAGTGCGCTTTTTACATCCAACACAAAAACTGCAGTCGTGGTGCTTTCAATTGTACTCAGAACTCGGAAATTCTGCCTTCCGAATAGGAAGATGTGGGGGGCTGGACTGGGACAAAGAATTGTCCCGGGCATTTTGACTAGAGACCGGCCCGCCATTATAGGAAAAATCATAAAGCCTTTGAATGAAAACAAACACTGTTGTGACAGTGATATTCACTGTTTTGATGGTATATATGTATCAATCTATCAATCATTTGTTGCAAGATTCAGATAATTAT
>NW_024586467.1:3426-4661 GCF_018398535.1 Haplochromis burtoni
GGAGAGGGAGGGGAGAGGATGAGAGAAGAAGAGGCAGCTGTGCAGCAAAGACAGAATAACCCCAGCTTTGCGCGTGATGTTTTCTCTTAATACGAGACGATTCTGTTTTTTACGGGACGGTTGGCAACTCTAATAATTAACCTTATGAACAAAATAAAGTTCAACATCGTTAACATCATAGCACCCACCCAACTGTATAGAAACTCCGTCATGCTAGCTAGTACGTGTGGTAATGTGTGGGTGTTCATGTGCTAATGAGGTTTTGCCAGTAGGGGGCGCTGTATTTGAGAGGGCTCATGAATGCCTCTATAAAAGAAGACTGACTTGTGAATGATATAATAAAAATGTTTGGAGCAGACGCTCACAAAACACAAGTGGATGCTGTGTAATTATTCAAAGCTATGCGAAGACAACACATGGTACCAGGAGTAAAAGTGGGAGAGCGGAAGCAATAGCAGCTCAAAGTTCTGTTTGAGATGGAAAGTTTGAAGCCTCCGGAAGGACTAAAACTGGTGGGGAATGTGAACAGCAACTGGCGGTGTTTTAAGCAGCAGTTTGAGCTGTACATGGCTGCCATGGGACTGGACTCTAAACCCGATGCCAGGAAGATTGCATTGCTGCTCACGGTAGCTGGTCCTCAGGCCATTGAAGTCTTCAACACGTTTGAGTTTGAGGAAGTTGGTGACAGGAGTACGTATGACAGAGTGATTGAAAAGTTTGATGCACACTGTTCACCGCAGAAGAACACAGTATATGAAAGGTATGTTTTCCGATCTCGGATGCAACAACCAGAAGAGACTTTTGATTGCTTTGTGACTGATTTGAAGCTAAAGGCACAGTCATGTGATTTTGGTTCGTGATCAAATTGTGTATGGGATCCATGATAAACGGACTAGGGAACGGCTGCTCAGAGATTCCAAGCTAACTCTGGATGAGGCAGAAAGACTGTGTCATGCGAGTGAGTTAGCCCTGCAGCATGCAAAGACATTTAATGAGACGAGCGTCGCTGCAGTACATGATGGTGCAAGAATAGCTGTGGTTAAAAAGAATATGTCGCAGAAGCCCAGCAAAGAGGATACAGTGTATTCCTGTAAGTGATGTGGTAGCAGACATGCACTTAGACAGTGTCCAGCTTATGGCAAAAGATGTTTGAAATGCGATGGAAAAAATCATTTTGCCAAACAATGTCTGTCGAAAGCCAAACCCAAATCAGTGCATGTAGTTGAAGAGACTGA
>NW_024586468.1:0-4660 GCF_018398535.1 Haplochromis burtoni
ATCCGTGTTAAGGACAGAATGAATGGGGCCATGTATCGTGAGATTTTGAGCCAAAACCTCCTTCCATCAGTGAGAACTTTGAAGATGAAACGAGGCTGGGTCTTCCAACATGACAATGATCCAAAACACACCGCCCGGGCAACAAAGGAGTGGCTCCGTAAGAAGCATTTGAAAGTCCTGGAGTGGCCTAGCCAGTCTCCAGACCTCAACCCCATAGAAAATCTGTGGCGGGAGTTGAAAGTCCGTGTTGCTCGGCGACAGCCCCAAAACATCACTGCTCTCGAGAAGATCTGCATGGAGGAATGGGCCAAAATACCAGCTACTGTGTGTGCAAACCTGGTAAAGACCTATAGTAAACGTTTGACCTCTGTTATTGCCAACAAAGGTTATGTTACAAAGTATTGAGTTGTATTTTTGTTATTGACCAAATACTTATTTTCCACCCTGATTTACGAATAAATTCTTTACAAATCCTACCATGTGGATTCATGGATTTTTTTTTCACATTCTGTCTCTCACAGTTGAAGTGTACCTCTGGTGCAAATTACTGACCTCTGTCATCATTTTAGGTGGGGGAACTTGCACAATCGGTGGCTGACTAAATACTTTTTTGCCCCACTATGTAGAACAGACATACAGGCACACACAGACACAAACATCCATTCCCACCCTCATGCTCTCATATGCACTTACTCCACACTCAACCAACGTGGAGACAGACATAAAGAGACGCTGTACACACAATCACACTCCCCAAGCGTACTCTACAAACCGGGTCTAGGTACCCTTGCCCCTGGAGGGGGGAACTGCACCCAGACCCAGGTGGTGTTACCCTTTTCCCTGCGGTGGGGAGAGGCAGACCGCCCCGACTCCGCAGCAGCAGGGAGGCCCCACACTCCAGACCGCAGTCGGACGGCCAACTCCTCCTCCTAGCCCCCCCCGCTCCAGCAGGTCGCAGAGAATGGGGGTGAGAGAAGACTCCAAACCTCCCTCCACCCGCTCATTGTAGTGTTGATGCATGTGTGTTCTAAGGTGCATTTAAAACCCAGGAGGGCATGGAGCTACCTGCCAGAGAGCAGCAGGTAAGCGCATAGTCCCTCCTGCTAGCCCTCAATGTCTACGTGTATTTAAAATTGAGAGGTGGGCAACGACGCCAGGGGTGGGGTGTACACCCTGATGGTACTTTGGATTCCGTGTATCGTGCCCACCCCCAAGATCCTACATGTATGTGTAATGAGAGTGTGAGTAATGTGAATGTCTAAGTTGTGGGATAAAATTGAGGCAGAGGCAGCCAGAAGGGGACAGAGGGGGGGGTAGCCTCCTCTGCACCCTGGTGACATACCCCTACTCCAAGGCCCTGCATGTGTGGGTGGTTGTGGTGGAGCGGGAAGAGGGAGGCAGCTGGAGATGGGGAGGGAAGGAAGGGAGGGGCAAGTGACCCCTCCCTGGGGCCAGCTCCCCCGCTGACCCCAGTAGGCACCCCCATACTCCGCGACCCGCCAGGGAAAGGGGGCCCAGGCCCATCCAGACCGGGGCCCAGCGCAGCAGCGCCCCCCGGCCCCACAGAGCCCGGGACAGTCCACCCAACCCCACCACAGAGAAAACTGCACCCACCCCACCATCCACTCATCTTCCAGACTACATGAGACAATAGACGCCCAGGCTGAGATCTTCCTCCACCTCTCCTGTATCTCCCCCTCCTGCAGAGAGTTCCTGAGGAGAGGAAAGCTCCTGCAAGGTGTGACAATCTCCCCCACCAGTTGAAGAGCCCCCCAGGTGGCTCGACGCACCGGCGGCACCCTGCGCCAGGGATGCTGATGTTGATACTTTTGAAGCATTCATGTCGTTGGATGTTTTAGCTAATAAATGGTAGGTCTGAAATCTCTAGATTATTGCAAAGAACTTCAATCCATCTTTCACAAAATATAACAGTGCACAATCCTGGAACCGTGTTGCCAGTCTTCTTCTCCATATCGGTCATTTGCAAACACAGCAGTAAACATTCCTTACACCGGGATGTCAGTTTCTCTGTCCTCTATCGCTGCTTTTAAGACAGTGGTCCCCAAACTACGGCCCGCGGGCCGGACACACATTATTATTTTTCAGTCTGGCCACACGATCGAGATTAATGCACCCATAGAACACTGGGGTGTAGTGGGCCTGCCCGACTGAATCCCTGGAAATGTTTCCTCACGTCAATAAACTAACAGACTTAAAAACTCCTTTGTCCCACACGCCATCAGACTGTTTAACTCCTCTCTGGAGGGGAGAGGGAGGGGAAACAGGAGGACAAAGGAGGGGGGAACAACTAAGCTGTAGTGCCTCTTCACCTCACTGTACAATACCTTGTGCAATACTTTTTGTAAATAGTCAACAGTGCAATAGACTCAATACTTGAAATGTGCAATTCACTTGTATTTTTATTTTTTATTCCTATTTATTCTATTTATCCCCTTTGTATATTTTATTTATATTTGTCTCTGTATTTATATGTGTGTGTGTGTGTGTGTGTGTGTGTGTGTGTGTGTGTGTGTGTGTGTGTGTGTGTGTGTGTGTGTATATATATAATATTCTGTAACTCTGTAACTTCGGTCGTTGCTGTGCTTTTTGGAAATCGAATTTCCCAGAGGAACCCACCCGAGGGATTAATAAAGTTCTATCTTATCTTATCTTATCTTAAAGCTCATTTGATTCGAATTGTGAACCACGCTAAAAAAAATGTTGCTACTATGATCTCATTTTGTCCAGAACGTGAACATGCCCCCCCCCAGAACGAAAAATGGCAAAAAGGTTAGGTAAGAGAAAAACTGATTCAGAATGAAGGGTATTTAACCTGCAGTGGACACACGATTATTTTTTTGTTCAATGCAAAGAAAAGGCTGTCTGTCTCATCTGCCAAGAGATGGTGGCTGGATTCAAAGAATACAATCTGCACCGACATTATGAATGTAGTCACAAAGACAAGTATGATAGCTTGCAAGGCCAAATGCGAACAGACAAACTCTCAAAGCTAGAAAGTGGACTGTTAGCTCAGCAGACTACATTTGTACGCCAAACTCAGCCGAACCAATCATCAGTTCGGGCCAGCTTTCGTGTTCCTTAACTGATAGCAAGCTGTGGTAAACCTTTCACTGAGGGAGAGTTTGTCAAGACGTGTTTGAATGTTGTCGTGGAGGAGGTGTGTCCCGAGAAGAAAGATGTCTTTAATGCTGTGAGTCTGTCGGCGAGTACAATCACCAGACGCGTGGAAGAAATAGGGGGTAATGTGTATGCCCAGCTGCAGCAGAAGACGAAAGAATGTGACTTTTTTCATTAGCACTGGATGAGAGCACCGACATGCAGGACACAGCGCAGCTTCTTATTTTTATTCGTGGAGTTAGCACAAACTTTGAGATGTGCGAGGAGCTGGCAGCCCTCCAAAGTCTGAAAGGCACTACGATGGGGGAGGATATTTTCGACAAAGTATGTCAAACCATGGAAGAGTTTGATCTGGAATGGGCAAAGCTTGCTAGCATCACGACTGACGGGTATGGTGGGCGCATCTTGGGGCCTAATAGGATGCATGAACCGGGAGATGGAAGAACGGGGTCTCACCACCCCGCTATAAGTCCACTGCCTAATTCACCAGCAAGCACAGTGCTGCAAAGTATTGAAGTGGGATTCTGTCATGAAGGCTGTGGTATCATGCATAAACCTCATCAGAGAAAATGAACTAAGACACGGGCAGTTCCAACAATTCCTGTCTGAACTGGAGTCTGCGTACGGAGATGTGCTGTACTACACAGAGGTCCGATGGTTGAGCCGCGGCAGAGCTTTGAGGTGTTTTTACGAGCTGCTACCCGAAATTAATGCATTTCTTCATTCAAAAGGCAAAACGGTCCCAGAACTGATCGACCCAGAATGGAAATGGCACCTCACATTAACAGACGTGACAGAAATGCTGGACGGCCTTAACTTGCAGCTACAAGGCCAGGGGAAACTCATTTGGACATGTATTCCCACATAAAAGCGGTGTGCGATTCCGTCAACTACATGTTCATGCAAAAGAAATCCGTCTTTTCCAGAACCCTTTTTTGCTGACATCGATGAAGCCTTTTTATCAGTTTGAGCTGGCCGAGTTACAGAACTCTGGAGGACTCGGGGGTCCGTGAGCAGGATGTATTATTATTATTATTATTATTATTATTATTATTATTATTATTATTATTATTATTATTACTAGTGTTGTTGTTATTTGGGGATGTGTGTTTTTCTGCACTATGCTGTGTTCGGGTTTCCACTCATATATAGAGGCAGGGTGTGTACATGTGTGGCTGGAGGATGGAGAACAGCCACATGCAGGCCTGATGGGTGTGGCCCTGCAGGAGGACTGGCCACACCTGAAGTTCCTGCAACACACCTGTTGGTGATCAGGGCTAGTCGGGGGAGCTACTTAGGAGAGTGTTGGAGCTCCCACCGGTGTGGGATCATTAAGCTAAGACTCCAAGTCAGTGTGTAGTATTAGGAAGTGCGGATCGTGTGTGCGCGCGGGTTCAGTGTTTAACGGCTGATTCTGTATTGTCCTGCAGGTGGAACGAGGGACCAGAAGGGCAGCACGCACAGGGTGTGCAGAAACACAACTGCCGGGAGCACGAGCACGGACGTCGGAGGGGAACACACA
>NW_024586469.1:0-1972 GCF_018398535.1 Haplochromis burtoni
CAACAGGAAAGTTTTATTATAACCCTTTGTGGGAATGAAATTTAGGCCCCTGTTCAAAAGGGTCCGCTGAGCAGTGGAAGGCTGAAAGTGTTTAGACAAATTAATAACACCACTACTCACCCCCTCCTTTTTAGCTGGGCTTATGGGGACGCCACATTTACAGAGTCACTCCAGTGCTCCAACGTACACATTGCTGTCTTATCAGTCCATTGGATATTGTCCTTCTCCGTGTGGAACATTGAAGCAGAAACAGCAGGGATGTGATTGTCCAGACCTGCAATAAAAGTGTTCAAGTGCAGCAGCGTCTCCTGCTCATTCTGGGGCAGGGCTAAGGAAAAGTTAACAACTGGGATGTGGATGTCAGCCTCCGGAAATTTTCCCTGGCTGTCTTCAACGCCTTTTTCAGCTCTGACTGGTGTGTTCTTGTCCCTTTGTGACCTGTTGTTCAGGCCGAAAGATAACACCAGTGTTTCCACGTCTTCATTGCAGGTTGCTTTTTCCAGCAGGGCCTGTGCATGGCACCATTTTGCCCCGGGAAAACTCTGTTTGTATGTGTTGCATTGAAAAGGATGGGAGTGTGGCCACATTCGAATCACCAATGATTCTGCCTGCAGGATTCCAGTCTCTCCTCAGTGGTGCGTGGCAGGCTGGAGTGTGAAGCCGTCGGCGGTTTGGGCGCTGTTCTTCTGCCTCCCTTGGATTTGGTGGGGGTGGATTCCTCCTGTGTGAGGTCCATTACCTCGATCTCCATGTTCTCCAAAGGCTGTGGAGGCTGAGTGGGGGGAGGTGACTTCTCCCCAGTGGAAGTCACGTGGAGAGCGGCGAGGACCCTTCTGGTCTTTAGGTGACGTTGGCTCGGGCTCTGGTTCAGGAGAATCTTCACGGGGGGTGGGCCTCAGTCTGCCGTCCTCCTCCACCTCCCTCTCTATGAAGGGTGATCAATCACCTCTGATGGGGTCCGTCATGGTGGCCGCTGTCGCCATGGTTACAGCGCTCGCTGCAGGTGGAGCATGGACCTGCGCAGTAACCGTTATGGTGCGGCTGGTGCTGGGGTCGTGCGTGGGAAGGAGCTGGCTGGCTGGAACTCAAAAAGGCTTTTTAACTCCTCCTCCATAGCCTCAGAATAATGTTACTGGAGGATTAAAATAGCAGTGTGTGCCCAGTTTTTAGCATTCCCCTCAATAAGAATTTGTGTCAGTCTACTGGGGACAGCTGGCTGAATAACAGTCATCAGGTTCTGGGCTATTTTGTTCAAAGAGGGCGGATATGCGTCCCTTGAGACATGAGTCTATGAATAATCCGGACTTTGGTAGAAAAGTCCGGGTCATCAGACGGTATTTTGTTTTTGGGAGGCTCAGATCGTTCGGATCTGGCGTGTTTTACATACCGTCTGTTCTGGGCTGGTCTCTGTTCAAAACGCCGCTCTCGGTGACGGGCAGCATAGTGGTCCGCAGCCGGTCGCCTTCTCTGCTGATTCCGCTGCCATGTGTGCGGGATTCCTCTCTCATCCCGGTGGTCCCGTCCTCTGACTACCGATGCGTAGGTCCGGCGTCCATTGCGGGACGGGTAGCTGGTCCGTCGGGGTGACCTCCGGTCGCTCGTGAAGTAGCGATCTCCTCGTTTGTCCTGGGCCGGCCCCCGTTCAAACCGCTGCTCTCGTCCAGTCCGATCTCCGTGTCGGGCAGCATAGCGATCCACAGTCGGTCGTTCTCTCCGCTGGTTGTGCTGCCATGTGTGCGGGATTTCTCCCTCCTCACGGTGGTCACGTCCTCTGACCACCGATGCGTAGGTCCGACGTCTGTTGCGGGACGGGTAGCTGGTCCGTCGGGGTGACCTCCGGCCGCTCGTTAAGCCGCGATCTCCTCTCCGGTTTCCACGTCGTCGGACGACGGTCCACTGGTCCTCTGCTGTAAACGTGGGCATGTTTGCGGTCCCACTGGCTTAAGATAGGCGCGAAAACTTGCAAACTCCG
>NW_024586469.1:1997-4657 GCF_018398535.1 Haplochromis burtoni
CAACAGGAAAGTTTTATTATAACCCTTTGTGGGAATAAAAGTGAGGCCCCTATTCAACAAGGTCCGCTGAGCAGTGGAAGGCTGAAAGTTTTGACAGATTAATAACACCACTACTCACCCCCTCCCTTTTAGCCGTGCTTATGGGGATTCCCCATTTACATAATCACTCCAGTGTGTCAACATGCACATTGCTGTCTTATCAGTCCAGTGGATATTGTCCTTCTCCGTGTTGAACATTGAGGCAGGAAGAGCAGGGATGTGATTGTCCAAATCTGAAATGAAAGTGTTCAGGTGCAACAATGTCTCCTGCTCATTCTGGGGCAGAGCTGAGGAAAAGTTAACAATAGGGATGTGGATGTCAGCATCAGGAAATTTTTCCTGGGCCGTCTTCAACGCCTTTTTCAGCTCTGTGACTGGTGTGTTCTTGTCCCTTTGTGATCTGTTGTTTAGGCCGAAGGATAACACCAGTGTTTCCACTGGTTCATCGCAGGTTGCTTTTCCCAGCAGGGCCTGTGCATGGCACCATTTTGCACCGGGAGAACTGTTGATTTGCACAACCCCGTGTTGACAAGAATGGGAGTTTGTTCACATTGGAATCACCAACGATAAGCGATGTCTCCCTCATGTGAAGACTCCAGTCTTGAAGCTTTCTCTGCTTGATGGTCATTAAAATCGGGGTGCAGAAGGTGGGCGAGACTTATGGCAAAGCATAACTTATAAAAAAACGCCTTTTGTTTTTTCACAATTTCCTTGTTGAGTATCTAAGATATCTCTTACCGCTACAGGAAGGGTCTAACGATCTGAGCTATGAGCTCAAGCGAGCCTTCACACATAACAGACCAATTTGATTTCACGGTTCTCAAGAATAAATATTCAAATTCAGACAAATCATAATCACGTAAAGTGACTGAAACATTTTGTAACTGTTGCCCTATCAACTCTAATTGTATAAGATCGCCTGGACGTGCATGTGAGAAAACCCTGTTTGTTATTTCACCAGCACTCCCCATTATACCTTGATAATATTGGGCGTAATTGGGTATATCGTGTGGAGGCGGGAAATTCAAAATTTCTCTCATTTGAACGTTATTAAATTTATTTCTAACAACTATAGACGGTTGTGCTGAATTGCTCGCGCAACTCTGGTCTGGATTAACGCCTTGTTGAAAACTACGCTCGTGATCATTGTTTGGGGAAAAGCCGGACGATTGTTGCTGATTAGACTCATTGAAACGGCTTAACTGTTGGGGTGGGCTATGGTTGAGCAGATCGTTAGCAGAAACAATGTTTGGGGAAAAGACTAGCGAATGCTGACTATATATGAGAATCATTGAAACGATTTTCATTTAACCTGTTTCACTCAATAACTCAAGCGGTATCTGATCCTGTAAGCCCTATAAACGGATCTGATGAGGATATGTTGTGTCGGACTCAGCTGAGAATGAGCGGTGTCTGATTCTGTTTGGACCTCAACATGCTCCACTCCTAAACTTTGAGTTATTTTGAAAGGCACTTTCACCAGGTGCTAATCGGGCTAGAGCAAAATTAAGCATCTAAAGGGTTGTTATTATTGATCACATCAGGTTGCTCATGGTTTTGTGGAGGTGTATTCTGTGAATGATGAGTATTTTCATTTAACCTAGCTAACGCTATTTCTAAAGCAAGAAATGGGTCTGTAATATCATGTTCCTGGTTATCCTTTTTTTTTTTTTTTAATTGTGTAACAAGAATATGTAAAAACAGTTGTTTGAAAAGCAAAGAAAAGTTGTTGTTTTTTTTTTATTATTATATGATGAGCGGTATTAATTCAGCTATGAGACATACTGCTCGAAGAGCTATAGAAGCCAGCTCGTCTCGTCTGTCCTTGTGCTTCTTATCCTTGTGGTCCTGCCACTTGTTCTGTTCCTCCTTCTGATATGCTTAAGTAGCCCTAACAATTTGAGGGTCAAAAAAAACAAACAGTTATGTTAAATACAAAAGGATAAGGATTTTTTGTTTTATAAAATGAGAACCTAGAGAGACTGACCGTGTTTGGCTCTCAAAAGCAGGCAGCGTTGGCCAGGATGCTGCTCCGGGAGCCAGGAACACGGGGACCGAGCTCGGACAGCAAATCTTGCCTCCCCCGATCGGGCAGACAAATAATTTTTCCCTGAGGATCGCGGGAGAGAAGAAGTGCAGGTGGGGAAGCAACTGATGTGGCCTGATGAAGCAGGTGATCTAACGCTGAGAACAGCTCTTGCCTCTCCCGATCAGAAAGACGAATATTTTTGCCTGTGGATCTCTGGAGCACTGGTGGAGAGGAACTCGGAGTGCTCAGAAAGAGAAAGCAGTCCAAATCAGAGATGTCTAAAAAAGTTTGATAAATGAAAAGACGGTTAATGTTGTTTTTTTTCCTTGTACAATTAGCTGTTAGGAGGGAGAAGCATGAAACAAACCTACCAATTTGCTCGAAAGAATCACTGAGAGTAGAGTTGAGTAAACTTATTTCAGAGTCTAAAAAGGAAATAACGAGTATTAAAAACAAGCAAAACAGTAAAAAATATAGGCATAATATGAACAAGAGTAAGAAATGAGGTACCTGATGAGGCCATGATTGCTGCTACAGTATAATGTACTATAAGCACTTTTTAGCTCTGAGTGATAAAGGCGAGCTTATATAT
>NW_024586470.1:0-4655 GCF_018398535.1 Haplochromis burtoni
TTTATACAAAAAATAATGTCAATCTTCTGTTATTCATTTCAGCAGTTCATCCTTTAATGCTTTATCTGTCTCTTACTTCGGTGCAGTGTGGCAGACAGTGGGTAGAGTGAGCGATATGTTTGACACAGCTGAGACTCAGGCTAAAGATATTTAGCCTGAAAGTTCCCACATCATCATATTTAGTCAAAACAAGTTAGCATGTATTTGTTTTGTTATCAAAAGTGTTTTTATTCAAGATACATTTTAGAAAAAAAAATGACGATGGAAGGATCTGTAATTCTTGTACATAACTGTGAAATCCCTTCAAGTCATTCTCACTCTCAGCCTGATGAACCAAAAAGACATTTGTTTTTCTACCTTCTTTGTTATTTTGATCATTAAGTGGTGCTTAATGCTGGGAACCACTGTAAATTATGCCTTTGCATTTTTATTATGTCCTTGGTAAAGATTTAAAATTAAATGTAAAAATGTTGCTTTGTATGTAAGAATTTGCATGTAAGGCTGTAAACATAAATACAGAATTGGAAAGACTTCAGGTTTTATTCTCACACTGAAACATCTCTGGCTTGTTTTGTTAAAAAGAAATGAGTTTGACAATGTTGTGGGTCTTCTCCTGTATGTGGTACGGGTCATATCACTGTCAGCTATTTTCACTGACTGAGTATTTTTAAAACAATTTTTACTTTCCTCTTTTGGACACAACTTTCTAACATTGTGGTTCAGGTCAGACACTTTAAGACTCACATTAACTCACATCAATAACAGGGAGTTTTAAAGTAAACATAGAATTTATGTGGAAATGACAGAAAAAGCGAGGCAGTGCCTCAAAGGAATGAATGGCCACACCTGCCATTCACAGCGAATAGCTGCACAAGTTTATGTCGATCATGTTTGTTTGAAAAAAGCATGCAAATGTCAGGGAAAGATTCCCCTCTCTCTGCCATCTGTTACGATCATCTTCCACCCTCACTTATAATTGTGCAAAATGATATTTTTGCACAATGTGCACGGGCACATTGTGGTATGTGCCTGACATTGTATCTGATATAATTGCTGATTATTTAAACTTAAACTCTCAAAGACGGAACCTTATACTATTTAAAAATGAAGATGAATATCCTTCCTCGTCTTTTATATATTATCTTTTATATATTTTTGAACACTGTCGGTAGAAGTAAGTGATAATGAGTTTACAGAGTGGGACAAATAGATTTCCTAATTCATCTGGCAGGTTATGAAACCTAGAATCATTTCAGTGTTCTGCAGCAAGGATAAGAAAGAGGAGGGATGGCTCTACCATGCTTAAGAAACTACTACCTTGCAGGACAACAAAGACTACAAGGATAATGGAAAAAATCTGAATTTGAATTATGCACCAATATTACACTTCAAGCAGTTATTGCAGATGGATTTCCTGCAGACAAATTAGACATAAAATTGAACTGGAAAAGTTTTACATTGAAATTATGGCAGAAAGTTGTCAAATTATATAAAATACAAATTATGCTGAAACTTTCGGATGGTGCACATATGATGAGACTTTTTCCCTAAAAACATTTGAATCCTGGATAAAGAAAGGACGACTTACATTTCATTCGCTCCAAAGGGTTTAAAACAGGGGTGTCAAACTCAATTGCACAGGGGGCCAAAACTTTAGGTCGAGGGCCAAACAAGATAAACATTTATTGAACACAGCAAAACAATGTTTTTTTAAACATAAATATGAATAAAAACAGACAGGAATATTATTCCAGATTAAATAAACTTAAAAAAATAAACTTTAACTTTAAATATTTTGCTCTTCATAAAACTATATCCTGTCAAAATTATACAATTTAGAAATATTAATGATAGGTTTGTAGCGTAAACTTATTCGCTGGAACGTTAAGGACAATTTGATTACACAGCAAAAGCAAGACACAAGTAGGCAAAGTTCTTCGTGTTACTCATGCATGAGGGAGAGAACTACGACAAGCGACGTTCCTTCACTTGACCTCAGTCGCTCTCGTCCGCTCCCCCATAACATTGTTCTTTTATTGAGCTCACATGAACATACATAGGTTCATTAACATATGACGTATACATACACACAAAGAGTACCTTGCCTGTGCGTTGTGTAAGTATGTGTGTATGTGTGGTGGGTCAGCGTGTGACCCCATAAATGACTTCCCTAAACCTGCTGGTCTGTAAGTCCAGCAGTTCATCTAAACCAGGAGTAGGCAGCGCCAGGCCTCGAGTGCCGGTGTCCTGCAGGTTTTAGATCTCACCCTGGGTCAACACACCTGAATCAAATGATTAGTTCATTACCCCTGGAGAACTTCAAGACATGTTGAGGAGGTAATTTAGCCATTTGAATCAGCTGTGTTTGATCAAGGACACATCTAAAACCTGCAGGACACCGGCCCTCGAGGCCTGGAGTTGCCCACCCCTGATCTTTTGTCATTTTTTAAGGCTATACGGCGTATATATATCTTCAGCTCTACACCACTTGTCAACATTTTCAGTGCAGGCTTCATTTCATACACACACATTAGCCTTAGCATCCATGTCACTCTCCTGCAACAATATAAAGTTGGTAAAGGTGTTAGCAATCATTTTATTCACCATCGATCTTACACATGGCAAGATGCAACCTATAACCAAGCAAAACAATGCCAACAATGTAAGAATGGGAGTCAAAACTTTAAGAACATATTCCACCATGGTCCAGATGTCAACCAGGCTATCCAGCCTTGTGACGCGTCTCCTCCTGATGTGTGGTACACCACATATTTCTGCAGAGCAGTTAAGTTCTGCAGTGCCTCATAGATGTCCCTTCCAGTTGTTCCCATCACTGTCCACAGGACCAGAGTCCAAATGTATGTAGAATGACATTCAAACATACCAGGTGGTTTTGTTGTTTGTCAACATGGGTCTCAGCTATCTTGAAAGCTCCAGGCCTCAGGCCTCGTCAGCACTCCTGTTTTATGGCCTTTATCAACCCCCATCACCTCACTTCAGGCCTTTATTTTGTGGGGTATACTTATGACTCCTCAGTTGTCCATTCTCTCCAGGAAAAATCCTCTGTGGAAAGGGTGCTGGATCCAGTCATCTTACTGCTCTTATGATCCCAGCAGTCTTCAGAGTGTCATCGTATGCATAGTGACACAGCATTAGGTGATGTTCATAGGAAACTGCTGCCGTCACCACCATAGCTTCTGGTTCCTGTGCTTTTCACAGAATCATGATGCCATCCTCGAACTCCCTCTGCACTGTCGATGGAGTGTGACACGCTCCCCTCATCCTTCAGGTGCTCATCTGTTGTCCACAATCTCCTCTGTTGGCCTCTGGAAAGCCCCCTGGCACAGCTCTCATTCCAACGCAGCTTCGTGGTCCTTGCTGTTGCTCCGGAATCTGATCTCATGATGGGCCCCAACCAGCTCGACCTTTGACCTCAACCACTGCCTGGGCTGTCAGCTATGCCTGGAATGGTTCTTGCTTCTCACTGGGCCTTGAAGATTTCTCAGGAGATTCCTTTCAGCAATACTCTGACTGCTGCACCTGTATTTCCTTGCTAGGAGGAAAACTTCTATTTGGAAAGCATGTCAACCATAATCAAATTACACTCCTTAGTTCAGTGAACTTCACTTATAGGCCATCAAAGCCTCATCTGAACATGGATACAACACTTTGCATAGGTTTAATACCCGTAAAATAACTGTTAATCACACAAATCACTGCAAAAATCATAATTTAGAAAACATAGTTTCATGTAATTCTGGACCCCTCCTCTTGACGCATGGACACTCCCATGAGTCAACTCATCAACCCTAGATTCCTGTCTTAAAGAAAAAGGTTAGCCAGAGCATGTCCCAGGCAACATTAAGGCGTCTCCTCCTCTGGAGCAGCACCACCCCGGACCTATAACACTGCAATAAAAAATGTTAGTGTGTTTTGCATACTAAGTTTCCTCAAAACCTGGCTCTGCTAGGAGCCTGCATGCATCATAGCCTGGAAAACAAGATCTGGAAGTGAAATCAAACTTCACACTGGTAAACAATTGTATCATGAGAGTAATAAAGCATTCAGCATCAGCAAGACAAGTATCATGAGCAGGTTATCTCAAATCAGGAAACTACATTTATTGCCATAATTTGTTTGCCCATCATTACTGAACACGAGGTCTTCAGTTGGTGCAATTCAGTTTACAGAGAATGGACAAACCTCACTGTGTTCACGTTGAACCATTTTTTGCACTATTTTAATACCTACAGCTCCTAAATGATCTGAGGCACAGTTTAATGTTGGCACTGCTAAAAGTAAACTTTCTACCCATTTCAATGGCAAAAATAAATATACTTTTCAAAAGTTTCAACACACTGTATGTGGTGTTTTGTGATCCACTGCTTCTTCCTAGTGATACTACGTACAATGATTAGATTTATAACACTGCTGCATCAACCCCAAAATGATGTGTTTGCATTTATAGCGGTTTGAAACAATAGAAATTGATTAAAACAGACAAATAAAAAGTGACACATAAAACAAACATTGTTAATTTCAAATTTAGTTTCATTCATTTCATCATTAACTTGCACTCACACTACTACACTGCCATTCTAGGTTCAGGCCATTAGGTGGCACAGTGCACTTGTGGCAGGATAGTGCTAACATGT
>NW_024586471.1:0-390 GCF_018398535.1 Haplochromis burtoni
TCTGACCACCACCAGTAGGCAACGGGTGAAGTGTCTTGCCCAAGGACACAAGGACTGAGACTTTTTTGAATGGACCAAATCTGCCATTTAAAAGAGAAGAAGATGACATGGGAAAAAGCAGAAGCTTCAGCTAAGTCAGCGGTAGCCTCCAAGAGCTCCGCAGCCACTGACCATTAAGTTAAAGCTAAACTATCTGGTTTGGAAAAAGGCATGTCTGCTTTCAACAAAGAAAATACGGAGCTGCAGGAGAGATTGTTGGAACTAGAACAATACATGCGTCGCTGGAACTTGAAAATTCAACGCTGAAAAGAAAAAAACGACGAAGAAGCAAAGAAGTTATCGACATCTTAGCTAAGATCGTGCCACATTGGGCTTCTTCACTTCTTCACT
>NW_024586471.1:410-4654 GCF_018398535.1 Haplochromis burtoni
TTCAACGCTGAAAAGAAAAAAACGACGAAGAAGCAAAGAAGTTATCGACATCTTAGCTAAGATCGTGCCACATTGGGCTTCTTCACTTCTTCACTCGGCAACGCTGTGGACACCCACCATCGCCTTGTGAAAAAAGAAGCGGGCAATCCTCGACAAATAATAGTTCAATTCACCACTACAGAGACACTTTCTGGAAATCTGACCAAGAATTCCTGGGTGTGCAAGGAGCTAGGCATCTAGCTCCTTGCACACCCAGGAAGATTTCTCCAAACTAGACTGGGAGGAAAGAGCTGCAGTTTGGCCCAAAATGGAGCAAGCCAGAGCTGAAGGGAAGAACGTCTACTACCGAGGGCACGCCGGTTACATCAGCGGAGTTCGGGCATTCCCTGGGTGACTGTCCAGCTATTCACACATTACTCTATGAGTACAATGTGTTTTGCTAACAATACTAAATAAGTTACTTTCTTCAACCAAACTTTAAGAATGCCAAAAGTTTTAAAAAGGCAGGCTCAATACTTACTGTTTATATTACCTATTTGGTACTTTACTATAATAATTTTTATTAGAGGTCGTTTGCACTTTGTGAATTCAATTTTAAGGGATTCAGTGTTCCCAGTTTTATAGAGTACTACTATTTATATTTGTCACAGTACTAACAAATCAGCTGGGGTAGCCTTACTATTTAAAAACGTTCATAATAAAATTGATACTCATAGGAAAGGCAATCTGGACATTGGCTAATTTTTGTACTCAAAGTGGATAATAGCTTTCTGATTTTATGTAATGCTTATGGTTACAACAATGTTGCTCAGAACAAACTTTTATTAACTGAAATAGCCAATCACCTAAAAGAACTATCTCACAAATACTCCACAAACAATCTTATATTAGGAGGAGATTTCAATATGGTTTATGACAAATGGCTTGATAGATCACACTCTAAATTCCAATCCCATCATATAAGTTCATTTTTACACAACTTCTGTTTAGAGTTAAGCCTAATAGATCCTTGGAGATTAGCTAACCCACTTGTTCAGTCCTTTTCATGGTTCAAGCCTAATGGCTCGGCTAAATCTCGTATCTGATTTCTGAATAATGCAGAATAATGTAGATGTGGGTGTCTCAGCTGTGTCTTTTTACATTTTGTGTGGTTTGAATAAATAAAAGAATAGTTATATAATAAACATATATAAATAAAAATAAATTTTTTACATCAGTAGTTCATTTTGTGCATAATTTTCTATTGTTGTTGATAATAAATTAATTAAAGCAATAAAACAACCTGAAGAGCCACTTGGGAGCTGAAAGAGCCGGCTCTTTTTAGTGAGTCGAGCCGAAAGAACCGGTTCTCTAAAAAGAGCCAGAATTCCCATCACTATTGGTTTGGTACCTGGTCAAACGAACAGTTATTGTTATAACTTCTGTTCCCTGAAGGAGAGGAATGAGGTACAACACATGACCTCTGGTGCCGTATGCCAGTGAGATAGCTTCCATAATCGAGTGGGACAGCCTCTGTTTAGACAGAGCTCTACCTCTATTTGGATTAGTGAAGCAGACAAACAGATGGTCACATAAATACACACTCTGAGTGCACTCAATGTAGGTGCGTAGTACACGCACTGGACAAAGAGAATGCATCCTCCTCTGCTCCTCAGATGCAAAAGGAGGGGAGCAAAACCTCAGCAAGTCAAACTCCATTGAGCTATAAGATGCAGGCATGAAAATAGGCAGCATTTGGACGCAATACGACCTTGTGGCCATGATGAGAGAACTGCGTGCAGGAGAGATGCACAGACAGCACATGAAGGTCACCCACTCACTTTGCCGAAGCCAAAGCAAGATGTAATGCAGTCTTATATGAAATAAATTTCATATCCACAGATTCAGTGGGTTCAAACGGGTGGCTACAAAGGGCCTCCAGCACCAAAGACAAGCACCAAGCAGGGACAATCGACTTAAGCACGGGTCTCTGCCGGCGAACTCCTTTCAGAAGACGTATGGCGAGGGGATGTGCACCTGGTGTCACCCCGTCAAAGCCAATATGACAAGCAGATCTAGCTGCTAAATAAACCTTAATTGTCGAAAATGAAAGGCCCTTATCCAGCAGCTCCTGCAGGAATGTCAAAACATCCACAATAGAGCACTGAAATGGGAGAGTGTGGTAGTCCTGGCACCATTGCTCGAAGGCTCGCCATTTGCAAGCGTACAAGCCTCTAGTAGATGAGGCCCTAGTGCTCTGAATTGTCGCTATCACACTAGGTGGAAAACCTGTAGCAATCAAGTTTAACCTCTCAGCAGGTAAGCATGAAGGCGCCACAGATCTGGGTGCGGATGAACCACTTCTCCTCCTGCCTGAGAGAGGAGGTCCCTGTGGAGAGGAAGCTGCCAAGGACTGGCTGCTAGCAGGCTGATTATCTCGGCATACCACAATCTTGTCAGCCACCAAGGGGCCACTAGAATCAGAGAGAGAGACTGCCGACGCACTCTCTCTAGAACTGGAGATATGCATCGTGGTCGATTATGGAGAAGAACAGGGGGCAGTGAGTATTTACCCTGGAAGCTTACCCTGATTACCCTGAAAATCTGAGCCACTATTAAAGGGTGTAACCTCCATTCTCTCACCAGAGGACCCCCCCAGGAAAGAAGGTCCAGCCCCAGGTTCAGGTGGCCCTGGACGTGGTTGGCTCATAGAGACAGAAAAAGAACACTGCACCATAACAGCAGAGAGCGAGACAGCTTCAACAGAGGAAGAGAGCGTGTTCCTCCCTGCCTGTTTATCTAAGACACCACTGTTGAATTGTCCGTCCTGACTAAGACATGCTAGCCCTCCAGGACTGGGTGGAAATGTTTTAGAGCTAAGAACACTGCTAACAGCTCTAAGTGGTTGATGTGCAGCTCGTGCTGGGCTGCGGACCGGATCCCTCTCACTGATGCACAGCGCTCCCCACCTTCTTAGGGAAGCATCTGTGGACACCACCTTAGGAAAAAACGCCCTCCAAATCCGAGAGCCCTGATGCAGCAGCCTCCCTCCAAGGCTAGCACGCAAGACGCGGTTACCCTCAGCCTCCTCTGGAGGTGACGCGATGCACACAGGTGGTGAGAGAGAGTCCAGCGTTGAAACGGTCTCATTTTTAACAGTCCAAGTGGCAATACGACTATCATAGATGCAATCATGCCCAACAACCGTAATATCGTCTGTAAACGTAGTCTGCATCCCAGCTGAAACTGAGTGAGGCAGTGATGAAATGCGGCCACTCTGTGCTCCGACAAATATGCGCGGCTGGAAAGCGAGCATATTTCCAAACCGAGGAAAGAAATCTGCCGACTCGGGATTAGCGAGCTCTTTCGAAAGTTCACAGAGAACCCCAGTGTCTGAATGTGTGACAGAACCAGTGACAGCTGTGTCTCTGCCTGCTCTCTGGAGCAAGCTATGAGAGCCCAGTCATCTAGGTAGGCTAAGATGCGGATGCGTCCCTCTCTGAGGGGCGCTAGCGCTGCTTCGGCACATTTCGCAAAGGTGCGAGCGATAACCCAAACGGCAGCAACCGGTATTTGTAGGCTACGCCCTCGAATGCAAACCTCAGAAACTGCCTGTATTTCAGGTTGTTGCAAACCAATCTCCCGGGCCAACTGCATTCAAGAGCTGTCGAGGGTTAGCATCTTGAACTTGTACGTTCTTAGATACGTGTTCAAGACTCGCAGGTCTAGGATAGGACGAAGCCCTCCCCCTTTTTTCGGAACAACAAAATAACGGTTGTACCAACCTTTGTCTGAATCCGAAGCAGGGACCACTCCACTATTGCTCTTTTCTGCAATAGCGCCTTTATTTCCTCTCTGATTATCATGGCTGCCTCGGGGCCGACAGTCGTGTTTACGACTCTCTGGAAACGAGGTGGCTTGACCCGGAACTGCAACCGGTAACTTATGGCAATGGTTCGCAACAGAGGGGTAAAAGCAGTGTCTCCCTGCCGCTGGACCCCTTCTCCACTCGAAACCACAGCTAGGAGGGCTGAGGTCCAACTTTCAACACATTTCTCTTCTGGGACACCTACTGTACCTCTGTACCAAGTTTCATCCAGATCTACTGTAATATTACTCAGAAATTACAAGAAACTTGTATTCAATTCAATACAGTCAATACAATTATGTCAATTTCAAAAATTCATTAAAAATCTTCCTTAATAGTTGGGGTCCAACTTTCAAGACATTCTTCCTCTGGGAAACCTGCTGTACCTGTGTGCCAA
>NW_024586472.1:0-2571 GCF_018398535.1 Haplochromis burtoni
GGGAGACAGAAGGACTCTGGCCAAAATAACATCTCTGATGGAAGCGAAAAAAAGTGCGAGATTTAAGGTGAGAGAAAGGGGGGAAAAAACACCACTTCCAAAATGGAGATCCATTTAGTTCGTGACCGACACATCACTACTCCCTATTCTGGTATTTTAAAGAGTACTTAGTGGAAAAATATTAAACCACCTAACTAATTGGGTTGCAAACTCCCAGCAAAAAAATAAAAAAGGGAACCACCCCCCACCCTCTGCCTCATGATGCTTATTCGACGTAATCAACTTTAATTTAATGCATGTCTAAAACAAATGCACAGAAATCAATTTCTTTTGTACAATAATTAAATAGATTCAACATTTTTCTTCAACAGAATTGTAGACTGCACAGATGGTACCTTCCCAAAGGAAAAAGTACTATTGCATACTAGGGTATATATCAGACTTAATGGTTACTGCATACAATAATGGACTATACATTTTACATCAGATGAAAACTTTGGTTGTAAGATTCAGATTATCATTTTCAGGAGCCTCTTCTGTGGAACCAGCTTCCAATTTGGATTCAGGAGACAGACACTATCTCTACTTTTAAGATTAGGCTTCAAACTTTCCTTTTTGCTAGAACATACAGTTAGGGCTGGATCAGGTGACCCTGAATCCTCCCTTAGTTAAGCTGCAATAGGTGTGGGCTGCTGGGGGGATTCCCATGATGCATTGAATATTTCTTATAAATACATCAAGTACTTCAAATACATCTGACATTTCCACCAGTGTAATAAAAGGATGAACACAGGATGAAGAGAACTACTGACATTTATGGTAATAGAAAGAGTGGTGTGCAATGCTTTGTATGTGTTTGACCTCATCTCTGGAAGTAAGGTGACTATGCATTGCTTTTTGAAGCGGTCAGGTAAATCAAAGGCAACGGGTAAAATAATATAGTAGAAAAGGCCTGTCTGAGTAGCATGTGGCACTTATTTTTGAGATTGAAAAAGGGAACAAAAGACTGACATTCTGTTCCTCACAAACAACAACAAAACAGGCACTTGTAATCTCTGCTATCACCAACAGGATGAAAAAGCATAGGGAAGCACGTGTTTCACCTCTTATCCAAGAAGCTTCTTCAGTTCTAAAACTAGAACTGAACTTTAGAACTGAGGCAAGAGGTGAAACGTTTTCAAGAAACTTAAAGAAGTTTCCAATCTCCTTAAAATGCCAAACACTTACCTCCGTGCTGTATCAGCCTGCAATCCCATCCAAAACTTCTGGCAATAACTCATTTGAAAGGTACATAACAAAACCATACCAAAGCACATCGAGTGGCATGACATCATTTTTGGTGAGGACTACGTTGTGACAACAGTGAGCATAATTTAAGTGTAAGTGGTCAGGTCAAACATTGCAGACTTATTTAAACTAAACCGGCAAACTCTGTTTTTTTTATATTATTATTAGACAATTCTAGTAGAAATGAAGCCTATGCGTACGTTCAATGATGAAAAGCTTGTCTATACATTACATCACTTTCACTTTCCCATGCTGTCCTGACATCATTGCTCTAGTCCAATCATTTGCTATCCCACCTTCTCTGATACAAGCAGCTTCCATTCTGCATGTTTTAAATTTAAGTCTTCTGCTGTCCTTCTCTCTTTTAGATTTTTTAGATTTGTACAATCTGTCTCCTTCCTATTTCTGTCTCATTCTGGTCATTCAGAGCCCTATCCAAGCTTCCATTTCTATCTTCACCAGTGCTTAGAAGACCACTCTTAATTTCTCTCCACTGTGTTTCCATTCTGCTGTGATGGGGGCATCAGAGTCTTTATCACCAAAAGCTTAATTAAATTCTGAATCTCTGAATCATTTTCAATGCAATCCAAATGATCTCTCCTTATTAAATTTGGCTTTAAGACACACTTTCTAATAAATTCAACACCATACCATAGAGTACCTATCCCACAATCAGACTGAGTGAGGATAATAGGATGAAAGGTTGATGTTCCATTGAAAGCATAAAAAAAAACAATGAGGTATATAAAACATCAGCTCATACTAGTTTTGTTTTTGCTTAACATTTTCTATTCTTCCTTGAAATAGTTTTACAGTAAACTAAGAATGAGAAACATCTCTATTTATGATATAATAATTTAAATAACAAAGTCAAATATAAATTGACACACCTGATTGGCCGTAGGGCTGCATTGAATGGGAAAGGAAAATGGCACTGCCAAGTTTACCACACAGAGGAAGAGGCATGATTACAACAAGTTTGTGACCTTGGTCACCACTATTATAAGAACCAGCTAAGCAGATTTAGTTTGGGGTGAAAGATCCAACTGAAAACTCAAACCTGTCCCTTTAAGAACTTTACCACTTTACTGTTGTTCTGGCAGGACAAAGCATAAGCTGTCACAACGGGACTGAACGGACTCACGCGCAGGCTCTAGGTCTTGAAAGCACAAGAGTCTTTATTAGGATACACCAGGTGATTATTTACAAAAGTGAGGGGAAAGCCGGGCTCCAGGGGTCCACACACGAACGGGAAAGACACGCACACTCTCCGTCCACTCCTCT
>NW_024586472.1:2747-4651 GCF_018398535.1 Haplochromis burtoni
TGCGTGGGCCAAGGGCAGGAGCCCACAGGTGAGCTCCGCCCAGGCAGAGGGAGGAGGGAGAGAGGGGAAAGGAGAGAGCAGGAAAATAAAAAAAAGAATACAAAACATATGTAGCCGTACTGAGCCGACCGGGTAGGCACAGGGACCCTGACATAAGCAGACTGAGTCAAATTACTCATTAAAGCTAATAAATGTAACAGTAACCCATCATCAGCTGAGGTGATAACACTACAAAATATAAACACTGTTTGGAATCTTGTTATATTTTGTGTCTTTAATACAATCATGATGAGTCTTGGTCTTCTTCTCTTCGGCTAGCCTACAGTCTGGATGACATGACTAATCCTGTTAGTGTTCTTTGTGTATTGAATGAACTTGTATAATATACTCTTTGTACATCATACAACTAACATTGTACAGTCAATGTAAAAAGAAAACACACCCTCTTTCATTTATAAGATTTTACAAATCAAAACACAATAAAAAAATCATCTGGTCCTTGGCAGATCTTAAAATAAAGTTAAAGATAAAAATAGCCTTAGATGAACAAGAAAATATACACATCACACCATGTCATTATTTATTTTTAAAGATTAAGCTAAAGTGCACAGTGTGTAAAAAATATACTATATCTATAGGAATTAAAGGAGTAATGCCATGGCTCTCCAGTCTCCCTGTGTGTCTCTGCCATTTCTCTCTTTCTCTCTCCTCTTTGGTTTTCTCTCTATATGTATATACATTTGCAATGTGTTTGTGTTTGTATCTAACCACGAATGAACAGAGGTAGTGAAACCATCTCTGAGCTGGTGTTTGAGAGATCTGTAAAGGACAGTCTGCTCCTGTGTCAAGTGTGATCAAAAACCTTGGATTTCACTATTGGGATAACCCGATTCGAGAACCTTGTAAATAAAGACCGCAGATTTTCCTTTGTTTGAAAGTTTCATCAAATATATGTCTTTTCACCTTGCCTCTAAATAAAATTATTGAATCTGACCTTCTGGGTCCTGCATTCAAGTCCAGCCTGCACATTGGTTATGACAAGTAAGGTCAAATACACTTGATAATCGGCAAGTTTGATCACCTCTATAAATCCAGATCTTTTTGCAAGTTGGTGATTTGGGGCATTAAAGTCTATGTTAACACAATGCAAAGGAACAAAAATTGTCACTGATTTTAAAAAGGAAGTTATTGCTGCCCATCAGTCTGGGAAGGCCATTCACGAACAATTTGAAGCCCATCATTCCAAAGTGATACAGATTACTCACAGTGAACTGATGCAATATTGTAAAGAAGAGCGGCTAAAATTGCTCCACAATGATATGAAATCATACAGAAAATACTGAAAATGAATATGTTACATCCAGTGAAGCTGTGGGAGCGTGTGGGTGGGGTGTTTGCCCGCTCTCTCCGCCTTCTCCTCTCTCGCCACTCTTGCCCCCTTTGTCTCTCTCACTCTTCTCTCTCCCCAGGACACAGCTGCTTTTGATTATCCTCGTTTACCACCTGGGCCCAGTCAGCAATCACCTCTCTGAGGCTATATAAGCTGGGGATGAAGTGTGAGTGAGGTGGTTTTTCCTCCCCCTGTTGCGCTACATGGGTTTTCCTAGGTTTTGGACAGGGAGTAGACGGGCTTGTGGGCCCCGGAAGTGTCTCCCATGGTGAGGAGTTAAGTAAGAAGTGTGAGAAGTGGGACGTGCCTCCCTTATTTGTTTGTTAGTTTTTTTTCTTTTGTTGTTGTGACTGCTTCCTATGTTTCTTTGTCATTATTGGTAAAACGGCGTTGCTGGCTCTTTAACTTAAGGTTATTTGTAAGAAAACCATATTGTTTGTAATCAGTGTTGGGTAAGTTACTTTAAAATAGTAACTTAGTTACATTACTAGTTACTTCTCTCAAAAGTAACTCA
>NW_024586473.1:0-4650 GCF_018398535.1 Haplochromis burtoni
GATGCCAATGACATAATTACCCAGCTACATTTCCGAAAGAATGCAAAAGCATTGACATATATTTTTCCTTCCTACGATAGGCCGACGGGCAGGGCAGAGATAGATTTTGGTAGCCCGACTGGAAAAATCGCTAGCCCCGGGACGTCGGGCTAGCGATTTTGCGAGCCCTGTATCTGATTGAGGAATCACTCATCTTTGGAAAAGAGAGTTTATTACAGAGAAATGGCTCTTTCCAAAATAAAAGCTATACTATCGCTTCTTCTGGGCTATATTCTCAGCAGCATATTAAACATATCAGGTCCCCATAAGGAGAATCATGTGCTAACGGCTGTCTAAATGACTCGGGTAAAGTTTGTAGCATGCGTGCTTGTTGTTTTTGTCTGCTTCCACTTGTCTTTGCACTAGGATGATGTCGGAGTAAATGTGCAGTCATATTCGTTGTGTTCCCACTAGTGCTGTCAGCGTAAATCTCGTTGAAATGACGTTAACGCCACAACACGGCAAATCTCTGTTAACGAGCTACCGCGGATCGCCCCGTGCATGGGGCTGGACGGCCAACACATTAACGAGCTAACTGCGCTAACACACTAGCTCCCACCCATGTAATTGAGCATTGCATGGCACATCCAACATACTGTTTTACTTTAGTCCATGACGCGCTTACCTTCAGGGTCATACGTCACATGAAAACCAAAATAGTTCCAAACGCCAGATCTGAATGAGGCTGGGAGAGGTTCAATTTGCCATGTTGCAAGGAGAGCTTAACTTCTGTTTCGCTAGCTTGCCCTGCCCTCAGTGAATCTACGTTCGACTACTCCGCCTAGGCTGCACTGTCGAGCGCAGATCCACTGAGCGCTCAACACAGACAGCATCGTCAGAAGGAAAGTTGGATAAAATAAATTAAAAATTTTGTATTGTTTGATACATATGCATACTGAACCGAAAGCACTGTATCGAACGGTTCAATATCGATACGAGTATCGTTGCACCCCTAATATACATATATATTCGATTTTATTTATATAGCACTGAATCACAACACACATGGTGACACCCCCCGCCTCCCCCAAAAAGAAACATAAGGTAGTAAAAGGCAACTGCTTCCAAGTGGGCTAGCACCACAGTTGTTTTAATAGACTTTGATTGTGTTTTGATATTCCTGAGCTGCTGAAGTGGTGGATCCAGGGAATAACTAATCCTTCTCTAATGATGATGGTGTTTTAATGAAAGCTTAATGACACTCTTAACACCCTGGTGTACTAACTGTCAGTGTCTGCCAAAAACAGAGAAAGATGAGGGTAGAACCAAGACAAGAAGCAGGCAGCAATAAAGAGGAGAGGCACGACTATTATGTGTTGCATTAGAGAGCACTGAAATTTCTACACATCCTTACTAAATCCAACATACACCTCTATGTTACTTCCCAAGAAGTTCAGCCATGCATTTTAGAGAAACTTCAGAGTGTTCAGTACACTTGGGATTTGGATTACTACGTACCTCACAGCAGGTCAAATGGCCCTAAATGTTTAATTGGAAGTGTTATAAGAACATAATGGTGACTATTATGGATTAGTGGAGTTTGACGATTTGCCAAAATGTGTGTGTCAAAGAATATCTAGTGTTCAGTATTTCTGGCAAATGATTGGAAAAGGCCAATTACAATCTTTCCTTGCTTTGTCAACCTGACATGTATTTCTGTGGAGGTGCATATCAGATTTTACGTAGGTTACATAGCACAGAGTTCAGGGCCGTTTGCTGATCTCACTACCGCAACTGTATCAAGGTGCTCTCTTTTATTTTAGTTCATTTTCTATTCATTCATTTTTTTCGTTGGTGGAGGATAATCTACCACCTTTCTGTAAAAGTGACTGTACACTACTAGAGTGGAAAATGAATAGTTGGTGACTGTGTATACAGTATTCCCTCGCCACATCTCGGTTTGCTTTTCCTGGAGTCACTACAACGCGGATTTACCTGTAAACTTATATCGTGGGAATTTCGTTACATGTATACTATTGAGTATTCATTTCTTTTTTTTCTTCTTTTTTCATTTCTTTACTTTTTAAAAAAAAAATTAAACAGCATTTGGAAAACTATTCATATTAAATTTCAACTATATCTACTTTATGCTTACTTAATTATAGTAAACGTACATAATGGTTAATATGTTAAGGCCAAATATAGAATTCCTATCTTGTGTTTCGATCAAAGCTTTTAATGACCGTTTTGCTTTTACTGAATGTTCTGGGTAGGATTTGGTGAGGAAACCAAATATCCATCCTTATTCTTTGCTCATTTTAAGTTACTTCTTGACATTTTATTAAGATGCCTTTAATATTTTGTACACCTGAAATCAAATTCTTCCTTTAATATTTAAGTAACTGTACATACTTTAGTTGTTTAAATACATTTTTGTTGTTTTCAAATATGCTTTGATGATGATGATCCAGCTAATGTATTTAATTTGGAAATGTGCAGTGATGTTTTCACAGCGATCTTGAGAAAAATCAGGATCGACTCTACAAGGAGGACTTTGTGGATCTATTAGAGATTTATCAGAGATGTACAAAGTTTGGAAACTATTGAACCTCTCTTAAGTGGGTGAAGTACACAACAAAGAGACACTTACTCATCCTCACAGTGTGCTGAGATTACTTCCACTTCAGCTACTGCTGTGTGCCTTCACTTGCTCCAGTGAGAGTGTTTTTACTGGCATACAAACTCCCCTAGACGCAGAGACATTCAGTTCATCCTGCTAAAGGACATCCGAGCCCACCATTTTACATGTTCTTCAGTTCTGATGCGATGCAAAAGCCAAAAGGCAGTTATGGCATTGTGCTTATCACTCACTGACATGTCGACAGTGAGAATGTTCCATTTTCTCAAAACCCTGAGATGCCTGTGACAAACTAGAAGATATCAGGACTGTTCCTTGGTCTTACAATTGGTAAATGTTAATTGACTTAATTAATTAAAGGGAAAAATAAACAAAAACAACACAACTAGACTATCTAAATCCATTTAATTTGGAAAGTTAACCACCAATGACAAACCAGCATTTTTGTTATTTGTGTATACTATGTATACTTTGATATAGAATAGAATAGAATAGAATTCAACTTTATTGTCATTGCACATGCACAGGTACAGGGCAACGAAATGCCGTTTGCATCCATCCATATGTACCACTCATCACATTCTTGCAGACCAAGCAAACCTTTAATGGAAAAAACACTGTCTGATGTGAACTGAGACCGTCAACTTGGTCTCTAAATAAATGTGTAGGTGGTACAAAGGCAATTATCAGGCACTTTTAACATTGTAGCTGACTTGTATATTTGTATAATGCATACACAAAGGCTTAAATAGAATCAACATGACAGAGGTCTCCTTTCCATATACATGAGGAAATATAACAAGATACGAAGCCAGTCAGAAGGCATCAGATGCCAACAGCATATATTATTCCGTGTGGAGAGATGTTAATAAAGAGGTTATGTCCTGGAATTATATTTCTCAGCAGGAAATGAAGCAAAGTCACCACCACATTAGGATTACGTGGAGCTGTACACATAGGCATACAGTCCACATACATTTAGAGCCCCAGGTCATGACATGTGCAATCGCTTCCATTTGAGATTTTGTGAATATGGAAAAAAACTTGGCAGAATGCTGTACAGTTTGCGACCTCAACAGTAGGGGTTAAAACAGATTTAGCCTTAGAAAACAGCTGTGAGAATACTGCTTAAAATCTCGGCTATGTAACATAAATCTGCAGGGGAAAATGACTGTGGTTGTGCATCCACTAATGAAACAGCCAAGACCGTATGCATAAACTTAGCAATACAGACACACTGTTCACCATCTTTGTGTAAAAGATAAAACAAAAGAAAAAAAATCGTTAGTACCGCATACATTTTGAATAAACAAATTAGCCTTTCATGTCATATACAGTACAGTAGGTGTGGAATTTACTTCATGACTTCTCTCTTATAACCCAATTTCTATTTATACAATTTGGTGTAACTTTAATGAAAAAAAGCACAGCTTTTTAAATATAAATGTTAATTGTCCGGAACTGACAAAAAAAACTTACATCTATGATTCTGACAAGTATGGTGTGTTAACATATAGAAAGTACCATGTAAAGATTTAAAGTATCATGTCACATTTCACATCTAACGTCCCCTTCAAGATACATAACAGAACAAGGAAATTACAATGATTATCAGCAAAATATGTTCAGACACCAGGACATAGCTAGATATGTATTTATATAAGTCTGTAATCTGGGCAAAATTTCTGTGAACTGTGTGGAATATTGGACCCTTGATTTCGTTAATCGTGTTACATCCTCAAAGGTTCTGGATACTGTGGCTTCTCTGAAAAAGAAATTAAATGAGAAGTGCCTGACTGTACCACAAGCATTCACCTTAAATCAGGTAACCCATAAAGTATCATATCACCCAAATAGTAGAGGTGGGAATCACCATACATCCCACGATACGATATTATCACAATACTTAACGCACGATACGATATTATTGCAATTTTTAAAAATGTTTTGCAATATTCAGATTCTGTACATGAAGGTAAACTTGATCAATATTCATTTTATCTAATAACAAAGTCTCACACTCAGTCTTTCTC
>NW_024586474.1:0-4649 GCF_018398535.1 Haplochromis burtoni
TCCTTCTGAAATTCATAGCCAGTGCTCTGACACGGTGTCATCAATCTTTGAATGCTGAAAAAGCACAGTGTATCCAGAAAAACACATTATATTATATAAATTATTATAAAATTTGTGTGCGCCTAACTTTTGCGCCTAACTTTTTGCGTACCGGTACGCCCATGGCAAAAAGTTAGTCTAGAGCCCTGTATAGAGGTGGATAATCCTGGTACCCTGGGCAGTTTATATATTAAGTTTTAACCAGACTGATTAAGGCCTCTAGGAGGAGTCAGGGAACAGCTGTGATCTGACTCTTTTAAAAATCACATATTTTTGTCCTTTCAACTTTCTAAACATGCCGCCCCTTTATTAGATTGGACCCAAAGGTTAAAAATAAAGAAGTCACATAGATCACACGGATAAGATGTCTTAGTTTCTTTTTTAAAAAGAAAAAAGGAACTGTTGCTGATTGATTAATAACACTGATCATTCAGCTGTGTTAATAAAAGATCAGTGTTTGTGCCAAAAAAACTAAGTAATAAAACTGTCTGTTTTCTTATTTCCCAGTTTTATTCTCTGTATTCTGGCTTTTTAAACTGTGAGGAGGTGAATGCTAACCACAGAGGACAGACATTTATATGCTAGCCTGCCATTAAGGGCTTTGAAATGGCAGATGGGCAAAATGGCTGACCGAGGTCTGTCCAGGCCTCCGATCCGCCCATCCCTCTCTCTGCCAGCTTTGCCTTGCCAGACTTAGACGTGCCAGAGAGTTAACCCCTTTCTCCCCCTTGAGGGTGTCTCTGCGGGGTGGCAAGGGCATGGCAAGGCATTCTGTGGAGCATCAGAAGCAGAGGTCAGCATGTGCAGTTAATGTCCTGTGGCAAGCCAGTTTTATGCAACCAAACCTCTGCTCGTGCTGGCGGATGAAAAACCATTTTTTAAGAAGGAGGGGGGTAGATCGCAAGTGGAGCATTTACCTGCTTCTCTAATAATAAAATTCAAGATGACTGATGAAGTGGACTGCCTGAAGAAAATAACTGTGATATTCATGTTATCAATGCATATTATGAATAAGTGTGGGCTTTTTGGCATGTTTTCTACAGTTATAGTTATAGACCTTCTCCCCACTTGTACTTTAACACTTGTAAATGTTTGTCAAGACAGAGACAAACTGCAAAACCATAAAATTATAGAGAATAATACAGGAAAAACATTTTTCCCATAACTACTGCATAGTAACAAGTCTGATTTCAAGAGCTTTAGTAAGCAAATAGATCAGCCTCCAAAATCAGAGAATCAGAGTTGTCCATCTGTAGGTGTGCTCTGTTAGGACAGATATAAGGAAATTTCCTTTATACAAGCCATCAACATTTTTAGTGAGCAATAAGGCAAACTCAATAAGTTTGCCGGAGGAAACGTTTAACACTGTGTGTGTGTGTGTGTGTGTGTGTGTGTGTGTGTGTGTGTGTGTGTGTGTCTTTCGCACTCTCTTTCCCATTATCACTTACTGACCTGGCAGTTCCTCCATGACTCATTACTGTTAAATAATGTGAACGCCCCTTGAGGCCAAAGTGCTGGCCATCGCTTTGCAGAAACATTTACCTGAATATTAGTATGCATGTTTCTGTACACCCCATTTCCTCGTGCTCTCTGCCAGCACAGAAGAGCAAATCAGTAGGTCAACTGGTCCGTTGTATAATATCTGCAATACAGTGTGTGTATGTGTGATCGACAAGGTTCGCGAGAGGGTCGATCTGGGAAGTGGCGGCGCTATCTTTGAAAGATGGCGAGAGCTAGTTAGCTATTCCCATCACAACACTTTGCAGAGCTGGAAGAAATGACATTTGAAAAACATGTTGCAAAGTCATATTGCTGAGTGTCTGCGGTAATGCGCGTCTTTTGTAGATTTAACAGGTCTGTTGATGTTGGTGGTGATTTAGCAACACTCTGGTGCCCTGAATGCAGAGTTGAAAAAAACATTTAAAAAACATTTGTACTCTATTCCAATTATTCATAAAGTGAATACCAGGAAAAAATAAAAAGAATTATACTTGAAGTATTTGAAGTCATTAGTGTAATGATTTAATTATTTATGAGAGCGTGGGCATAACCTAGTATGGGAAAAGCTTTCAAGATATTATTGAAATCAAATGCTAATGGCTATTCCTCTCTGTGCATGAAACATCTGGAAAATATATGTTTTCAGTCAGCTATTTTTGCTTTGAAGCAGGGGAGAAACTCTAAGCTTTGTGTATATCTTCCATTGTTCCATTTTCATGTCTTCAATTTGTAGTTCTCCTCCCTCTTCTATTATACCGAGCCTTGTAGAACTGAAGGCCCCCAATCACTCCCGTGTATTTTGCTGGAAAAATGGGAAAAAAAACATGCAAACATAAATGCAATACCACCATTGACAGGTCAGTACATAAGGCAAAAACACAGTTTTTACCAATTTGACAAGCTTAAAAGTCGATTTTTGGGATAAACGCCTTTATTCTTCGACACAGCCTGAACTCTATTAAGCAAGCCTATTTTAATATCTGTAAGTAAACTAAAGGAATGGTTCTCCAGGCTTGACATTAATCTCTTCTCTGGATGTTGGCTGCCTTTTGTTTCATTCTCTGTCACGATGATTTTAGACTGCTTCAATAATGTTGAGGTCTGAGCTCTGAGGCCAATGTAAGATTGTGTTTGAGGTCATTGTGTTCAATCTGCTTTCAAGGTGGTTTTGTGTGGTCAATCAAAATCTGATTGTAATTTCCTGTGTTCATTATTCTGTCAGTTTTGGAAAGATCCTCCACACCACTGGCTGAAATGCAGCCCTAAATCATGAAGAGCCTCCGCCATGTTTTACTGATGGTTCGAGACACTCACTGTTAGACCGCTTTTCTGATCTCCTCTATACATATTGACAATGATTTCAACCACAAAGTTCAACCCTTGAGGACTTGTTTTCACTCCAGCATACCTTAGCCTTTTCTCCCCCGTTTTGCTTCGTTAAGAATGGCTTCTCGACACCCACCCACGGTTCCATTGACACAATTTTTAATGAGGCTTCATTGAACAGTGGATGGATCAGCTGGTGGGCCAGATGTATCTTCTGTATCAGGTCTTTGTTAGATTTGTTTATATTTCTTAAGGACATGATTTTCAGATATTGTTCATGTGCTTTAGATCATTTTTTAGGCTTGCCACTTCTTCCTTCGTCCTTTTTTAAGGGTACACTGCACACCATGGTGAGATATGCCACATTTTATCTTAATAGCTCTTTGTTAATAACATTTTAGTTGCCATACTATTTTATGTTTTTTATTTTCAATTAAAGACATGAAGCCTGATTTGCAGTGCAAGTGTCTAAATATACAATTTAAAATTATTATGCTGAGCTGCATGTTGACACTTGTTCTCATGGTTAACTGGAGATCATTACAAAGTTGCTCTGAGTCATCACATTCATTGCACGATGTAAATTTTTTTCCCTAGTGAGAGTGCTCTCTTCCCGTGAGACAATTATCCTAACCTTAGAGGTGAGACAATTATCCTAACCTTAGAGCATAAGGTATGACTGAATAAATTGGTACAGGAACCATTATTGTCAGTACTGATGAAATGGTGGTCATGCAGCGGTAATGAATTCAAACAAAACAATCTGAAACATCATTGTACATACAACATATATATAAGTTGCATACTGCATTTATTGAGAACAAAGTATAAACGTAGTTGCACATAGAAAGGGAAATACTTAAAGAACTTAAAAATTCAGCATTCTTTAAATAAGCAGTGCACCACATGTGGTTGTTTTACCCAATCAGTTGCTCATATGGCATCTTTGTGCTTCATCCTGGATCAGATGCTACCAACTAATTTCATTTCCAAAAATATGTCAGTTAAAATTTGGCTTTGGTTTTGAGCTTCTCTTTAAATGTCTCCAATTGTTATCAACGGCATAAAAAGCTCAACCAAACTGAACAGATAGGAAGATTTTGGACACTCTAAACTCTAACACTCTAAAATCTATGAAATAAATAAAGTCATATGTTTTGAAAGAATTGTGTACAATCCCTTTAACAGAATTCCCAAAACCTGACGATTGAATGCTAAGGTGTACTACTGCTGTTTTGTCGTGTGAACAGATGACTCAGTTCCTCATGAAGACATAATTTGTTAGTTTTTCTTTTCTTTTCTTTGTATTTGTCACTGATCTGTAGATTTAAATGCAAAGAAAATGGACAAACTATGTTACACCGTCTTGATTTCCACTGTCTCTGGCCCAGAACAGACACTCTGCTCGGTACTTCTATTCCCCGGATTATAGTGAACTTGCCAGGCAGCCTGTACACATGCTGATTCCTTGGTTTTTTGCCTGTCCACGATCGAACAGGGGCATAATCCTCTGTGTGTTTTGCTCTCAGCTCAATCATCTGGAATGGCAGAATTAGAAGGGAACATTGTAGAGCAAAGCGCCTGTGGGAAAAACAGTGGAACTTTACCTGTATATGAGCCTTGCACTGGTGTGTGCTTTTCAGTGTTGGGACTAACGCGTTATTAAGTAACACGTTACAGTAACTACGTTATTATTGTGGTAACGAGCACGGTAACTAGTTATTATGCCAAAATCAGGAACGCGTTACTCGTTACTGGGATTTAGATAGGGTCGTTACTCGTTA
>NW_024586475.1:0-1817 GCF_018398535.1 Haplochromis burtoni
TACAAATGTCAGGACAGAACCATTGCTTTGTAATAGTCTTCTTTGCGGATGTAAATCCAGCGAACAACATTTTGCATTCCATTTGTTTTAAGGAGATTTCAGAGGTATCATTAAGGAGACAAAGACCAGGATTGCGAGAACACTAATTTATATTATATATTAGTATATAGGTTTTTTAAAAAGTTGTATTTCACAAGAGAGAAACTGTGCTAAAAGATCGAAGAAAAGTATTCAAATTCCCTTTGAATTTAAGCATACATTCTTTGTGTTCATTCTGCATTTACTTCATTATACTGCATAAATGTCAGTTACAAGCTTAAATATGAAGTTGAAAAAATGTAATTCCAATCAGGCAATTGCGATTAATCGCGATTAATTACAGAAAATTGCAAGATTAATTAGTTAATGTTTTTAAACTATTGACAGCACTAATTTTAATATATTTATATATTATATTATATAAATATACAATAATATAAAAATATTAAATATTAAAATGCAATTCTTTGTACACTTGCTGTATGCTAAAAAAAAATAAAAGTCTGTCTGTCTGTCTGTAACACTGAATGAACTGCTCTGAGAAAAGACCCCACTATCAGAGCAGTTCACTATCAGTTCTGTGACTGACACATCTGGACTGCTCTGCTGCTGCTCTATCGTACACAGTAGTTCCAGGCACACTGAGACCCCTCCACTCCTTCTGCTCTATACTCACACACCTGCTCCACCTGAGCTTTATGTCAAACCATTTATTCTTTTAGATATTCTGAAGCCAGAATGACTAGATTATTTGTAAATTACTGGTTGCTACAACCACAAAGTCACTGTAAATGGTAAATGGCCTGTATTTATATAGCGCTTAACTAGTCCCTAAGGACCCCAAAGCGCTTTACATATCCAGTCATCCACCCATTCACACACACATTCAAACACTCACACATAAAGAACAACTGTGCTGTTTTGTGTTGCAGTGCCACACTGTGGAATGATAGCGTTAATGTTCAATTTATACCTCAAGCTGATGTCATACTGCAGCAGGCATGTGCAGATTATATTCCTGTTTACTTTATATTTTACTTTATATGCAATCAATACTTTTAAGACCTTCTGCTTGCAAGACTTTCAAACGATGTGGCCATCTTCAACTAGATCCCCCAAGACATCCTAGATAATCCCACAAGTACAGTCATTGTGATCATGGTTCAGTGTGGTACAGACCAAGATATTGGTTAGTTTAACTTTACAAAAGAGTTTTATGTTGATCATGTTGTTCATTGTAAAACCTACTTGTAATGTTTTATACACTGATAGAACAGAAAGATGTTTGCAAGATAGGTTAGACTTGTAAGCCCAGCTGCACTTCAGGCCTTAGAAATTGAACACATACCTCTTCTATAGAAACAGACATGTCACAGATTGGGTCAGGAACCAAGGAAAAAACACAGAGGACACAGATGTTTAATTTCTTTTAAAAAGTGGGTGTTTATTACCCCAAAATATGAAAAATAATGAAGAAATCCAAAGCAGACCAATAAAAGAGGTCAACTCAATAAACTAAATTCAAAATAATGACTAACAAAGACTAAAACAAACAAAAGACAAGATGAAACATGGAAATTAAATACTGGTTGAGCTAAACCATACACACACAAGGGAAAGACAAATATATCCACATATCCAACTAACACAGAACAATGGCTGCATCCCAATTCAGGATCTGCACGCTTGAAGTATGCACACTACATGTACTATGTACGGTGCGTACTATAAGTACGAGAAGTGCGGAAGTGAGAGGCTTGTGAAATGGGACGGTCTAG
>NW_024586475.1:3384-4645 GCF_018398535.1 Haplochromis burtoni
TCGCGGCAAAGTTCGAACCACTTCATGAACCAGTCACGTGGTACAGCCGGGCAGCGAGGCTTCGGACGTCATCATTTTCAGCTCCTCCCATAAATGAAGCAAGCCTCGATACGCGCTTCGCGGAAACGCTCCCTCAATTACTCGACACACGCTCCGAAGCCTCGATACAGAACGTCCCATCACTACTAGGCGGAGTAGTCGAACGCAGATTCACTGAGCGCAGGGCAAGCTAGTAAGACAGAAGCTAAGCTCTCGTTGCAACATGGCAAATTGAACCTCCCCCACCCTCATTCAGATCTGGCGTTTGGAACTATTTTGGTCTTCATGTGACGTATGACCCTGAAGGTAAGCGAGTCATGGAAAAAGTAAAACAGTATGTTGATGTGCCACGCAATGCTCAATTGGTGGGAACTACTGTGTTAGAGCAGTTTGCTTGTAAACTTGTTGACGTCGTCCAGCCCCACGCACGGGGCGATCCGCGGTAGCTAGTTAACGGAGATTTGCCGTGTTGTGGCGTTAACGTCATTTCAAGGAGATTAACATTGACAGCACTACTGGGAACATAACGAATATGACTGCACATGTACGCCGACATCAGCCTATTGCAAAGACAAGTGGAAGCAGACAAAAACAACAAGCAGGCATGCTACAAACTTTACCCGAGTCATTTAGACAGCCGTTAGCACATGATTCTCCTTATGGGGACCTGATATGTTTAATATGCTGCTGAGAATATAGCCCAGAAGAAGCGTAGAGTATATCTTTTATTTTGGAAAGAGCCCTTTTCCAAAGATGAGTGATTTCTCGATCAGTTAGATTTATTTATTTTTTTATCACTTTGTTTTTTCAGCAACATTAAATTTAAAAACTGTACCTTTGAGTTAAAAAATATATATTTATAATTTTAATAAATGACAAATTAAAAAGGCATGAACATTTGTTTTTGTATCGGAAAAAATATCGAACCGTGACACCAAAATATTGAACCGAACCTTCAATTTTGTGTATCGTTGCACCCCTATTATATATATGTGTGTGTGTATATGACTCACTACAACCCACAAAGGGACTTGAACCATCAATCTTCTGCTCCAAAGTCAGACGCCTTGTCCATTAGGCCACGTGGTCTGGCAAAAGTTCCCTCTTTTCACGAACGTTCGTTGGAGTCTGTTTGAATCAACTGCTGGTGTTGGGTTGCTCACGTGGCTGGTGGATATTGCTTGATTGTTGCTTGAAATAATTGATTGCTGCTTGAAATAAG
>NW_024586476.1:0-4645 GCF_018398535.1 Haplochromis burtoni
GCTATCATGTTAGGAATATGTTAGGAATAGACAGTAACACTGAGTACACTGAGCTCAAATCTTTATTTTACTACTCGCTGCATTCTTGATATTCATGAATTCAGCAGGTTAATGACTGTCTGGAGCATTAATCTGATATTTCCATCTAAAGGGTTGGATTTGACTGTTTTATTTGATGTTCTTTATGATTTCTAGCACCAGTTCATCTGTAGGCCGTGCTCCATCCATTTAGTGAAATGAGTGAAATGATGTTTAACCCTTTAAAGCCGGTCGGAGCGGGCACGCTCCGTTTTGCTTAACTATTTTTAAATCCCTGTAGAACCAGAACCGCATAAGCTAGCGCAATAATTTTTTTTTTGCATATGAAACCGGAGTAGTTGTACTTACATGTTAACCCATCAGCTTGTTCTAGGTCACGGTTTCCTTCCACATATAGCTTTGCATAAATTGCATGAAAAGCGCTTGCAGGAACAAAAACATAATATTCCATAAACACACTTTGCCGATCCGATCAGCTGTTCATAACACTTCCTACGTTGGAATAGATGTCAGGGTGAACTATCGCATTTCCGCCATTACCTGCCCGGAACCGGAAGTGACGTCATTTTTGCAGAAAATGTAGTTTTTTACCTGTAGGCCTCATAAGCCTATACTGGTGTTTTTAAAAGTCATGTTTGACTTTATGCTTTTCTGAATAGTTTCTGGGATGCTTAGAACTCAAATTGCACTGCTTTAAATATTTTGATGCACATGCTGTTTTCTTTCCAAATTTGCATTATAGGATGGCTTTTCATTTTTTCTACAATATATAAAAACTGGTGTATCTCAAAAATAAAACTATGAAGACACTCAACATAAATTTCCTGTTGTTGTAAACTATTTTTTGCAACTTTTTTGTATTTAAAGTTTTGAGAGATAAATCTCTTAAATTTCTCTAAGCAGAAATACATGTAAAAAAACCAAAAACGATTTCCTATTTTTTTTGTAGTTTTTTGCACTTTTTTGCAACTTATGTAGTTACGGACTTAATGCATACAAATTATTAAAATAAGATAAGATAACCTTTATTAGTCCCACACGTGGGAAATTTGTTTTGTCACAGCAGGAAGTGGACAGTGCAAAAGTTATGACGCAAAAATTAGAATACAATAAGAATAAATACAGTACACAGCTGTACAGAATAGAATAAAATAAAATACTATATACAGTAGAATAAAATAGAATAAAAATATACAATGAGATAAAAATAGAATACGAATGCTATATACAACTGAGTAAATTTGGGCTATAACAGTTGTATTGACATATGGCAACTTGAAATGCTCCCGAAAATGGCACTACATCATGTAAAAATATAAAGTAAGCTCTGGCAGACTTGGTTCTATGGTAGGTCTTAAAGAGTTAAAGTGCTCCTTGTTATGTGAGTGTGCACATATCCTGAACCAGAAAGCCTAGGTTAACAGAGAAATGATCATCACTGTGATGATACTCATCATCCCCTACTGGGATTTGAGGTTTTGTCGTGTTTGTTGAACTTGCTGTGGAACCAGCTCCCAATTTGAGTTCAGGAGACAGACACCCTCTCTACTTTGACGATCAGCTTCAAACTTTCCTTTTTCATAAAGCTTATAGTTAGAGCTCGATCCGGCAACACGTTCTCACTCCCAACTCCTCAAACGTGTGATGCATGGTCAGGCTCCCTCTACTTCACTTATCGACGCGAGGGGTGTACCCTCATTGAATACTATAGAGCTCCCTAAACGTTGCTTATTGACGACAAGAGATTGCCGCGGAAGAGCCTGTTGTCCGTATATTTATATATTTCCAAAATCACATTGTAGTGACGTATACAGAACACAATAAATTATATAATGTAAACAACTACCTGAGAAACAGCAGATACAGCAGATAAATTAATTATAGGCTATTACTTTTGTATCGTTTATTGCATTTATGGAGGGAGTGGTGTATGCTGGGTAATGGCACAGCTAGCTACTGGGTGACTTTATTCACCCGCTTCGGCTGTTATCAGTCCATACAATGGGCGTTATTAGCACAAATCAGTCCCATAGATATGGGCCATCTCCTGCTAGATTGTTCAGAAGGTTGTTCTCATCCATCCAGATGGAGGATCACTAACAGGAGCGTGGAAGACTCCAGAATCCACTCTGGCTGGAATCCGGTGGATATGCAGTGTGTACAGGTAAGACCATTTAAACGGACAGCATTTATAGAATGACTATTAAAAGTCAGCGAGTGTCAGTAATGTTAATGTGGTTATGTTAGTAATACACCGAGTGCTAATATAACAGCTTTAAGATGCATTTGTAGATGTTATTACGTGTTTTACCGTCTTTATGGTGCTAGCTTAAAGTTACGGTGTAAACGTTAGCTTATATTGGAGGAAAGCTGTTACTGGTTAAACGATGTTAGCACAGAAATCCTGGCTGATTGTGACCAGCCTGGCAGCTAGCCTCTCTGGAGCCCGGCCAGAGAAGTCCTACCAGTACCAGTTAGCTCTGGAGGTTTTCTTCTAGTGCTTCTTTACATGTGAGCTTCATTCTGTTACATTTGGCTGATTTCACTCACACTCATTTTTTACTTTGTACTCATTTTCACTGTGTGCACACTGCTGAGAAAAAGAAGCTCAGCTCATTTCTGATCTATTTCATGCGTCTGATTATGCACTCATTCTGAGAACATCTCCCCCTCCTAAAAAACAAACTCTCCTAAATAGCACCTGTCACAACTACAACAAGCAGAATCATCTGTGGGACAATAACCTTTTGACCTGTATGCTAAAACTCTTTTATGGTTTGACGAGACACACTGTGATCAGCTTGTTCACTCTGAGCCAGTCTGAGCAGTAGACGACATTTTTGTAAACCAGCACATGAAGGTGTGGCCCTCTCACACTCTTGGGAGTTCCCTTCTCCAGGAAGCAGCTCACCTGTGTGTCTGTTTAGTGTCCAGTGTGGAGTGGAGCTTGTTGTTTGTGTGTTGAAGAAACTGTAAGTTTGCTTTGTTTCCTCCTTTAACAGTTTGTCTTTAGGAACTTTACTGTTTGAGCGTTTGTCTTTGGACAGAAAGTAAGAATTTCTGGAAAATGGCATGGGATAATGAAGTAAAAGGGAGACATTTATATAGGATACAAAACACAATAGAAAAACAAGCCACTGTTTTCTGAAAGGCCTGTTTTTTTTTAGGATGGGGAAACATCTGACTGGTTTATGTAGGTGCAATGCTAAGGAAACGACTAAACATGTGCTTATTAGCTGCAGGAAGTATGTTGATCAAATGAGAATGATGAGGGTAGAAATGGGTAGTACTAGTCAATGCCAGTATGAAAAGGTGATTAATCGGTAAAGTCATGATAAAGGGAAAGGAAAGATTTTTCATTTTTTGAAGAATATCAAACTTACTCAAGATGATCTGAGGAAATGGAAGTGATGCAGCAGTAAAATCCAGGAGATGGCAGTAGTGCAACATTGTTGGATGCAATGTGCCTTTAAAAATAAAAAGAATAAAAGGAGGAAAAACAACTGTACTGTTCGTTTCTGCTCTATGATGTTTGGACCAAATGTTCAGCTCATAGTTCGAGACAAACATTGGATCACTGTTGTGTTTGAAGACAAAGCGCATGATTACAGAATTCAGCTGCTTGCTGCATACAATGCTACTACTGCACATTCATCTAATGTATAATGTTCTTCCCCCCCCCCCCCCCTTTTTGCACAAGTCGAGGAGCGTGTCAGGTTACATTTCCCTGTGTTTTTACTTGTATAGCTATATATCTTGAACCTATTGATTCCACACTGGTTAACAGTTAGTAACTCTGCACTGAAACATGTGTTCCCGAGATAAACGGTTTAAATCAATCTGTATAAACCTTTAGAGCCATCAGATATTGATCATCACTGGTGGAACATTGCTCTTCCCTTTAAACTGTAAAAAAGAAAATAAAACCTGTTTTGAGGAAGTCGACATTCAGGTTTTAGTGATGTGAAAAACAGCACGAGGTGAGGCAGCACCAGCTCAGTTCAGAGTTACTGCAAAAAAAGCTGTTTAGGAAAAAATAAAGGTTTTCACAGACCTCATTTTCAGCGTGTGCTTGTTAAGTATATCTGCATATGGAGGCATGACATTATTTGGACTCTTCAGCATTCCCATGTGTTTGTCTTGATGTCACTTGCCTGTTGTGCTTTTTGCTTCTTAATTACTGGATTTGAGTCTGAGTTTTCATCTAGTGTTAGAAGCTTCTGATCATTATTAGTCCCAGAGTTTCAAACACTTTGAATTTTCTCATTTTTGAACTGTTTTCAGTCTGAATGAATTTCCACTTGATGCTTTTTTTAAAGTTAGTGTTTCTAATCTTGTGTCAAATACATTTATATAGTCTCTCAGTTACACATGTAGATGTGTTAAGTGGCTGAACTGATAAATGGTAAAATTCTGTTTGTTGTAATGAAGTATACTTATTGATTCACGAAGTTAAGGTCAGAGTAACGTGTCGCAGCCTCAAACACACTTATAGCTCTGCCTCCATAACGAATGTGTGAGGGGTAAAGTGCTGAACATAGCCCCGATACTTGCGTTTAATCAGTTTCAAATTAAACACAAATTAACTGTTCAAAAGAAAAATAAG
>NW_024586477.1:0-4644 GCF_018398535.1 Haplochromis burtoni
CTGACTGTTTGAGGCTGTGGACAGGTGTCTTTTATACAGATGATGAGTTCAAACAGGTGCCATTCATACAGGTAACGAGTGGGGGACAGAAAAGCGTCTCACAGAAGACGTTACAGGTCTGTGAGAGCCAGAGATTTTCCATGTTTGAGGTGACCAAAAAAGGAAATAGACTTTAGAAACACTGAAATTTCTAAAGACTCCACTGAATCAGGGTCAGATGTGTGTGGAGGTCTAAAAAGGTTGGTGGATGAGAATTATCATGTGCAATGCTCCAGTTTGACCACACGGGGGCAGTGCTGTTACACACTCAAACTGTAGGATATAATAACAGTGTTGGAGTGTGAAAGTAAATCAGCTTTTCTCTCAGTGTTTCCAGAGTGATTTCTGATGACATCAAATTGTTTGTGTGTCTGTTGTCACTGCAGCAGCCATCAGTGACAGCAGCACGCAAAAGCAACACAACAGCAGGTTGTATGTTTGTCACACTTAAATGTTTCAGATCAAACACAAAATGAAGATTGTAAATGAAGGCGTTTGTTATTAAGGGAACAAATCCAAAGCTACATCTTCCTGATCTGAAACATGTAAGTGTGACAATTATACAAGGAACAGGAAATCAGTTTGAATAGCTGTAATCAAACCATCAACCTTTTTTAATAAACAGTCCGAAAGTCCGAAAACACCAATGAGGTGAAGGAAAGGTCACTAGGAGAACTGATAAGGAGTTAGGAAATAACAGAGCCGTGTGCTGAGAATGACCTTACACTCTCTCTCATTAACAACAAGATGCTGGATGTCCACAGGGTTAAAACTACAATGACCAGAAGATGGACTACAAAACGTGCATCTTACTTTTCCACAGTGTGTCTGACCCTGCTGTTTGAAAAATACGTGTTCACAACAAAGGTTGAAATTTTAAAGAAGATTTAGAGACAGATTTACTAACATGTGCAGCAGCCTCGTCACATCTATATCTGTAAGAGTTTCACTGTCAGGACAAAAAACTTAAACGAGTCACACAGATGTGAATTACAAAGACTCTTTCACTGTAACTGCAGGAAGTGAAACTATCCTTCCTCATGCCCATTTGCCTGTGGCAGTTGCTGCTGGGAGGTTATTACTGGGAGGGAGATGTTATCAGAGTTATCAGAGCTGTCAAAACAGCACCAAAACTTTGTCTCTGTCAGTAAACTGGAATGAGTTTCTTCTCTGCTGGATCTGAAACAAAGGCAGCTGTTACTGTGTTAGATTAACGTCTGCATGTTGAAACATCTTATTAAAAGTAAAGATGTGCACATACAGGCACGTATCACAGTGACGGCTGAGGATCCTCAGAGTCCTCTGAGGGATTTCCTCATCTTTCATGTTGTCTGTCTGTTTGAATTCAAGCATCATCGTCAATAACTGAGCGTCTGACAGCCTCAAACAACCAGAGCCTGAAAATGAGACATAAAAAGCCTTTTTGGTGAAATTATGCTCACATTTAAAATTGATGTCATTTGCTTCATTTTGAGCTTGATTCTTTTTTCTTTTCTGTAATTAGTTTCCAAACCTGTAAATGGTTGAGTGCAGGGGTGTCAAACATAAGGCCCGGGGCCCAGAATCGGCCCAGCAAAGAGTCCAAATCGGCCAAATGGAAGTTTTTGGAGATGTGAAGGAGGAACGTCTCCTCCGCCATGACCACTCATACAAAACCAAATGAATGAAGTAACAGAGAAACAATTAAATGACAGAAAATTCCTGTTTTTCACTGTTTATAGAAATAAAAAAAATACATTTTCTGTTCATTAACAAAAACTTTTTTACAGATTTTTAGATGAGCTACATTCCTCTGAACCTTCAGTTTGGTTATTTATTTATTTCCATCCTTGTTCTTAATGTTTTGACCATCACAGGTCCAAGTCACCAAGCGTCGGTTCAGATTTGCCGGTCACATCCTTCGGCTACCGGACCCGAGACCTGCCCGTGTCGCGGTTCTATGGAACCTGAAGAATGGAAAGAGACAGCGAGGAAGACCTAAAATAACATGGAGGAGGACTTTCCTTGAAGATTTACGTTCAGTCGAACTGTCATGGGATGAAGCAACAACTGCCGCGATAGACCGAGTTCGATGGCGTTCTCTTGTCGCCCGATGCGCCGATCGGCGCGGGAGGATCTAAGTCTAAGTAAGTCATCACAGCACTATGAACTGTGGGTAATCCCTCAGCTCCACGGAGATGAGGACTTATAGAAAATGTGAATAAGGACTCAAAGTGTGTGCAGAGAGCCGTCGTGCACTTGATACCATGACAACAGGACGGCTCTGAGCCCTCAGAGATCAACACAAAGCTGTGACTGTTTATCTGCACGTCTCAAACACGCCTCCATTTGTCTGCAGGCTGAGTGATCTGACTGAGCTCAGCCTCCATTCTCTACAGGGAGACGCTCAGAGAGGCTTTCACTTCCATTTCACAGGAAAAGCTTTGCTTCTGTTTTACATGCAGGTGCTGCACAGAACACATCCTGTTCAACCTGTTTGTGTGACTGACTCCATCTTAGACTAATGGGTGGATCAGCTGGTTCAACAGCTCAGCAGTTTGCATGATTTTCCTCTATGTAAAAACCAAACAGTCCTGTACACAGTGTGCTTAGTACTCTGAGTGTGTTATCTGTCAGTAATCGTGTTGAAAGGCTCTAAAGCCTGAGTTTATAAACAAACCCGAACTCTGGATTTATCTCCACCATGTAACCTGCTGACATCCACCTAGCTGCTGTTGACCCATGATATGCAGATATGGTACTCTGAGATAAGATGGGCCTGATCATTAAAGACCGTGATACGTGAGATACGTGAGGAGCAGGAATTAAATTGTGGATTTTACAGGGAGCCAATGAGGAGAAGCCAGTATAGGAGGAAGCTGCTCTGTCCTTCTAGTCCCTGTCAGGACTCAACTGCAGCATTTTGCATCAGCTGAAGGTTTTTCAGGCAGTTTTTAGGACATCCTGATAATAACCAGTTACAATAATCTGTGCAATGTTCACACTTGTTTCTGCTGCTGATATAACTTCTGCTTCCTGTCTGTGTGTTTCTTCAAGACAGGAAGCTGATTCTCACGCAGGTCACAGATCCACACTCTAAACCCACTGTGGACTGTCCCACAGACACAGAGCACATCCTGTTCAACCTGTTTGTGTGACTGACTGCAGCTCAGACTCCAGCTGGTTTGACAGGTCAGCAGTTTGCATCATTTTCATCTATGAAAACACCAAGTTCCTGTCCACAGTGTGTTTAGTAAAGCACAGCAGAGGCTGCAGAGACAGATGCTGGTTGCAGTTTATCTGTGTATAGAGCTGTAAATTAAATCTGTGTTATCAGTCACACAGAATAACAATAACTAGATTATTTGTGACGGGCTGACAGGTTAAGTGTGATCATCACAGGATTCATGGACTGTTACTGTGAACACAGCTGAACCATGAGGACACCTTCACTCATGGCTGACTGTGAGCTCCTGATGGTGGCCTTTGAATGAGGGGAAAGAAAGTCACAACAAACAGTCTTATTATCCAAGGGCGGATTTGTTATTCCCATCAGCTTTTGCCTTGAGCTTCCAGCTGGCGCCAGGTGGGTGCATGAGATGAAGATGGTAGTTGTTCTGGTTAGTGCAAACAAACTGCTTCCAATTTTACAGTTGGTCTAATGTCTGTCACTGGTCACCAGGTCTCTCAATTCCCATTGTTCTTCTCCAACATCTTATCCATATTGCGTTCAATAAACACTGTCTGAGTGCTCACAGCCCTGCCCATTGTCTATCGTGTCGGCCAGACTTGTGGGATTTTGAACAGCTGTAGCCGCTTTTGTTCTTCAATAAGCCAGCTCCAATCAGCCAGAACTCTGTTATCATGGTTCTGAATTGGTAGGTGTCATTCAATGTCCTCCATCAAGATTGTTGCCAGACACGCGATGCGACCGACGAGTATCCGGCAGCAAACGTCTCTGCAGGACAAGGACGGGATCTCCCAAGAACAGGAGGGTGTCAGTTTCATTAAGGGACCAGTTGATCAAATCTATAATTCTTCTTCAGGTTTTTAGAGAACACGTCTAGGAGACTCTCTTAGCGTTAGAGAACAAGCGAGATTATACAAAGAGAAGCCAAGCAGGAAAGATAAGGGAGAAGGAGAAAGTGTGACAGCCTCTCAAGAGCCAAGAGCAGAAAAATCCTTCTGATTGCTGCTCAAAGCTGTTAGGATGCCTGGGTCGTTGACCCAGAGTTTTTGAATTTATTATATTATTTATACTTTCTAGTTTTTGGTTTCTTTGAGTTCTGTCTTATGGTTTATGTCTCTGTCTTCTTTAGTTGCTCTGTCTCCCCTATCACCTGCATCCCCTTGTCTAGTTCGCGTCTATGTGTATCCTAAGTTCCTATATCCCCGTGTTCAGTCAGTGTTTGTGTCTGCCCTGTTCCCACGTCTCTGTTCCCTTTGTAGTGCCTGCATATGAGTCTGTGTCTTTGTTCAGTCTGTGTTATGTGTTTCCTGTTTTACTTTGAAGGTCTCCGTCTTTTCTCAGTGTGTTCAGTTTACGCTTCTTTGGTCTCGTCAGTTCTGATTTGCCCCAGCTGTGTTTCCCTCCTGTTACTCATTCCTGATTGCTCCCTCTGTATT
>NW_024586478.1:0-3488 GCF_018398535.1 Haplochromis burtoni
TTGCAAAGAAGATTTGGTGGCTCCAAGTGTTGTAGAAGAAAAGATAAACATCTCATTTTGAGAAATCAGCCTTTAAAATTAATGTAAGTACTGTGAATAAAAAACAAACAGCGAACCAATCAGTAGTCGCCAATTACTTTTGAAAGTAATTGATAGTCCAATAATCCACTCAAATGTAAATAAAAGTTCACTTGACAGCTGCATAAAGTTTACCTGTTTATACAATAATATAAGTCACATTTCAAATGATCATCTGTGGAAAAGTTTGAATCCTGACCTGAGAGTTTCCACTGCACACTGTGAACTCTTTAGTCCAGAAGACAGAAGCTTCACTCCTGAATCCTGCAGGTCAGAGTTACTCAGATCCAGCTCTCTCAGACTGGAGGACTTGGAGCCGAGGACTGAGGACAGAGCTTCATAGCTTCTCTCTGACAGGTTACAGCTGCTCAGTCTGAAAAATAAAAGACAGTCTATACAAGAAATACTCATGTAGCGTTTGTTAATACATTTCACAACATTAAATCTTGACTTTCTATTTTTAAAGAAAACATAAAGATACTAAGAAACAACATCATATGGATGAACTTTAATTAATAATTCTAAAAACAAAATGTTTTCTGATCTGACCTCAGAGTATTCAGTTTACAGTTTAAACGTTGTAGTCCAGCAGACAGAAGCTTCACTCCTGAATCCTGCAGCATTCTGATACTCAGGTCCAGCTCTGTCAGACTAGAGGACTGCGAGCTGAAAACTGAGGACAGAGCTTCACAGTTTTCCTCTGAGAGTTCACAGATGTTAAGTCTGAAGATAAAAACTTGAACACAGATTGTTGTTAAAGTGTAATCAGGGTGAAATAGCTTATTGTATTGTGCTGAGCAGGTTAGTAAAACTTCACTTTAACTTGGAAATGAATAAAAATGCTATGAAACAAGGAAACTGGATAAAAATATAAACAAAAACAAACATCAAACACATAAACAAACAGAACTAAACAGAATACAAATTGATCTGACCTCAGAACATTCAGTTTGGCGTGTGGACTCTCCACTGCAGCAGACAGAAGCTTTAGGCTGTTGGTACTCACCATGAGCCCGTGAGAGGTTATGGCTGCCGCGTGGGGTAAAGGTGCCGTCTGGAAGTTACTGCAGGGGTTGCCTACCAGGTCTTAGCGAGGCACGAGCGTCTTACTGCAGAGGCGCACGTGAATGTGTCTGGAGGACGCACTTGCTATGGTATCGCAGAGTATCGAGAAAGTTTGCCACTCATACTACCCACTTCTCTCTCTCTATTTTTCTTCTTGTGACAGCTGAATCAGCGTTATTGGCATGGCTCGAATCTGGACTTGGTAAGAGGGCGTACTGATAGGGCATAATGGAGGTCCAACGTGGTCGTTGGTGGAAGAGATAAAGGGAAAAAGAGATGGAGACATCGAAACATAATATGTGATCAAATTAAATATTGTTTATATGGTTGAGACCTTTTTTTTTTTTTTAACCTTGAGACTACTGGGAGTGAGCCTACTGGCGGTTATGTCGTGCGAAGTGGGCACAGATATGACCATGAGTGCTACCAGTTCAGTGCACACGATTGGTACCTTGATGGTACCTCGCTCAGGGGTACCACAAGGTAACTATTCGGTGGATTCGACCCCTGACCTTATGATCACGGGGCGACCACTCTGCCTACTGAGCTAATAATTCTGTGTACACTATCATACAATATTAACTAAAACAATGATTTTAGAAAATGTTACTAATTCAATAATCATTATGCTCGTTACCTGTGTACTGTGAGGAACACTGGATTTTAAACACTAGCTGTATAAAACTCTTCCTGTTAAAGGTGCGTATAAAGGAAATGAGCTGAAATCCTGTCTTCCTTCTCTCACCCCAACCAATCGCAGCAGATGGCCCCGCCCCTCCCTGAGCCTGGTTCTGCCGGAGGTTTCTTCCTGTTAAAAGGGAGTTTTTCCTTCCCGCTGTCGCCAAAGTGCTTGCTCATAGGGGGTCATATGATTGTTGGGTTTTTCTCTGTATCTATTATTGTACGATCTACTGTACAATATAAAGCACATTGAGGCGACTGTTGTGATTTGGCGCTATATAAATAAAATTGAATTGAATTACATCCCATTTCAGGTACCTGGAACCTGAACCTTCTCTGGAAACCTGGGACGCTGGCGGGTTTCTCTTGCTTACCTATCTGCTCATCCTCTTTCTTTCTGCTCGCATGATGATTTCCTGGTTGAGTTTGTAAAGACTTTTGCTCAGGACCTTCTTGCTGTGCGGCAACAGTGCTAACCACCGTCCGCTGTATGTTTTTCAGTCATTAAATCAAACCATGAAAGATCAGCTTGCTTCTCGTGATGAACCTGTCTGTTTTCGATTCCACACCAGGGTCTGCCCACTGGTAAGTTCGGAGGATACTCACACAAACAAAAAAAACCCAGATTGCAACTCCAACTCTCTGTTCTAGTTAACCAGACCTTTCAGGCTCTTGTTCAATTAGAACCTCATGGAGTCTGAGTTAGCGAGACAGTTAAACATCCCTCTATGCGCCCTTAATCCGCCCATTCCCACTAAGTCATTAAATAACCGAGTGTCCCCTCACATAACTCAGCGCACAGAGCCTGTCACCCCTGGCAATCACAAGAAAACACTTACCTTTTTTGCTTTTCATGCACCTCACAAACCACTCATACTCGGGTTTCCTTGGCTAGAATTACATAACCCCCACTTAGACTGGTCAGGTCAGAGGGTAATCAGTTAGAGTCTGTTCTGTCATTCAAATTGCCTTGTTTCCACCCGTCCACCGGAACCTGTGGAACCATCAACCAACACTGAGACTGTTTTAGATCTCTCCTCTGTGCCCACCAAATGTCATGATCTTCAGGAAGTATTTAGCAAAAGTAAAGCGCTTTCACTGCCACCTTACAAACCACATGACTGCACCATAGAACTCCTCTCTGGGTCCACCCGGCCTTCTAGCTGGCTGTATAACCTGTCTAGACCTGAGTGTGCGGCTATGGAAAAGTACATTAAGGAATCCCTCGGTGCAGGCATAATCCAACGATTGTCATCTCAAGTTGGAACTTCTTTTTTGTGGGGAAAAAGGATGGCTCTCTCTGGCCATGCATTTACTTCAGGGGCCTCAGTGATATTACCATCTAGAATAAGTACCTATTACCTCATTAGCTCTGCTTTCAGGCCATTTCACAGTGCCACTGGGTTTACAAAACCCCACCTCCGCAACGCTTACAACTTTTTCCAGATCAATCAGGGAGACAAGTGGAAGACCGTTTTAAACATGCCATTGGGGGACTACGAGTATTTGGTCATGCCGCCTGGGTTAACTAATGCTCCCGCAATGTTTCAAGATTAGTTAACGATGTCCTCCGGGACTTCCTTGACAGGTTCGTATTGGTGTATCTGGATGATATCCTCATTTTTCCCAAAACCTGTGAGGAACATCAGTCTCATGTCCATGTC
>NW_024586478.1:3513-4636 GCF_018398535.1 Haplochromis burtoni
TGTCCCCTCACATAACTCAGCGCACAGAGCCTGTCACCCCTGGTAATCACAAGAAAACACCTCACCTCACAAACCACTCATACTCGGCTTTCCTTGGCTAGAATTACATAATCCACACTTAGACTGGTCAGGTCAGAGGGTAATCAGTTAGAGTCTGTTCTGTCATTCAAATTGCCCTTGTTTCCACCTGTCCACCGGAACCTGTGGAACCATCAGCCAACACTGAGACTGTTTTAGATCTCTCCTCTATGCCCACCAAATGTCATGATCTTCAGGAAGTATTTAGAAAAAGTAAAGCGCTTTCACTGCCACCTCACAGACCACATGACTGCACCATAGAACTACTCTCTGGCTCCACCCGGTCTTCTAGCTGGCTGTATAGCGTGTCTAAACCTGAGTGTGCAGCTATGGAAAAGTAGATTAAGGAATCCCTCGCTGCAGGCATAATCAAACGATTGTCATCTCAAGTTGGAACTTCTTTTTTGTGGGGGAAAAAGGATGGCTCTCTCTGGCCATGCATTTACTTCAGGGGCCTCAGTGATATTACCATCAAGAATAAGTACCTATTACCTCATTAGCTCTGCTTACAGGCCATTTCACAGCGCCACAGGGTTTACAAAACCCCACCTCCGCAACGCTTACCACTTTTTCCAGAGCAATCAGGGAGATAAGTGGAAGACCGTTTTAAACAAGCCATTGGGGGACTACAAGTATTTGGTCATGCCGCCTGGGTTAACTAATGCTCCCGCAATGTTTCAAGATTAGTTAACGATGTCCTCCGGGACTTAGTTGACAGGTTTCTATTGGTGTATCTGGATGATATCCTCATTTTTCCCAAAACCTGCCAGGAACATCAGTCCCATGTCCATGCTACTTTTCCAACGTTTGCTGGAGAAAAAACCTTATGTCAAAGCAGAAAAGTGTCAATTCCATTCCTCATCAATAACTTTTTTCTGTTACATTTTGGCACGGGGGCAGGTGAAGACGGATCTTGCAAAAGTGAAAGCTTTCACAGAGTGGCCTACCCCTTGTACCCATTGCAGATTCCAGAAGCATCTCCAATGGGTTTTGGGAATAGCAAAATTTTATAGATGGTTCATTTAAAACTATACTCAGGTAGCTG
>NW_024586479.1:0-4632 GCF_018398535.1 Haplochromis burtoni
CAGGAGCATCTTGGTTTCTTCCTTCATTGTTGCTGGATTGGTTCATTATTAAACTGTAGCAGGATGTTTGTTGTATTTAGTTCAGATAAGGTGATGGTTTTAATGTTTCTGCTTCATGTGCTGTAAATCTTTGTATCGCACCATTGTATCCTCAGCTTGAATTACAAAGCCTGTCAGTAAAAGCAGGTAAAACCATGTTTGTGTCATGACTCCATATGAGCGCCATAATCTGATCATGTGTTCATGAAGCCAAATAAACCTTCATTTAACCAAGTCTGTCACTGCTACAGCTTTCACAGGAACAAATACAAACAGCGCCACCTAAAGGTAAAACCAGGAAACTAACATGTAGCTCCGTGACATTTCCACAAATGAAGATATGCAATGAAATGAGGACTGTATGAACCAATCAGTGATCAGAGCTGCCGCCAGTTATGTTAACAGTTTTTTACCATTTTGGTAAAATGTTTTTGTCAAAGTCTTGATTAAATATAATGATGTTGTCAGGCTACTCTGCAGCTCCTCACTCCCTTGTTAAGTAACTTGTTCTGGACAAAGCAGCAGGACGGATCTCTCCCCATCTCTGTGCGACCTCTGTAAACCTGGTCCTGTTTATCTCGCTGATTTTTTCCACTCTCATTCACGTGGACCTTCATCTGTTCAGGTTCAGTGAGTCTCCAATCCACTATGACGTCCTGACAAATATCAGATTTGGTTATAAGTGGCAGCATGTCAGACTCCTCCCTCTCTGTCTCCTCCACCATCTGAACCTCAGGAACTGAGAGGAGAACACGAGACAGACAGATGTCAGTGATGGCGATCCTCCATCATCTAAGTTGGGGGTCTTTCAGTTTCAGACTGAAGTCTTTAGTTCTCAGAGGATCTTCATTCGTCTCTGTGGTCTCTGTGATCCTGGCCCTGTAAGAGATGCTGGTGTTCATTGCTCTGATACACATGGACCGTCGTATTTCGGTGTTTCCAGTCCGCTTTGATGTCCTGAGGAACATCATCTTTGTTTTTCCTTTGTTTGTTTTCTGTTTTCAGGGTCAGACTGAGGTCTCTGCTTCTCGTGGGTCTTTCCTGTATTTCTGCTCCTATAACACAGCTGTTCTAACACCTCAGATACACCTGGACCAAATCTCCTCAGGTGAGTGAAGGATGCCTTTAAACGCTGTGAGCTGAAGAAACATTCTGAGCTCTTGTCTTGATGCTTGATGCTCAATCATCCAGGTGAGTAAATCCCAAAAAGTGGATTCTGTTCATCTGGAGCGTTTTCAGTGGGAGGAACATTTCTTCTCTCTGATGAAATGACAAAACGTTTCTTCCACTGAAAATGTTACGTCCAGATGAACAGAATCCACTTTTTTGGGATTCTGAGATCATTAACCATTAACCAAAGGATCCTCCTATCAGAGCTCTGCTCTATCTATATTTCCCCATCTTTCAAAATGGGGAAAAATCCTGTGCTTTCTTAGGCACAGGCCATGTTTTGAGGTAACTTAGCCTTGCCAAACCTCCAGGGATTTTATAGGAAAGGACACTAAGGAAGAAATCTCTACAACCAGATCGAGCCAACGCTGTAGCCAATTCCCTGCATTGCTATTGGGGATGGAATGTAGAGAACTGGCTGGAAAGACAGCTATAGGATTTACTGCAGGTTAGTGTGGTGAAAGATAGAGATGTACAATGAGGCAAAAAGTATTTATTCAGCCAACAATTGTGCAAGTTCTCCCATTTAAAAGATGAGAGAAGCCTGTAATTTTCATCATAGGCTGGGAAGACTGAATCTGCAATAGGTAAGCAGCTTGGTGTGAAGAAATCAGCTGTGGGAGCAATTATTAGAAAATGGAAGACATACAACATCAAACATCGTCTCCTGTAGCTGGTATAGTTGAGATGATTACAATATTTAACTTGGGTTATTGCATGTATGTTGTCTTGGAGTTACAAGAAAACTCGTGAACATGTGGATGAAGGTACCTGCAGCTGTCCAGGCAGACTGTTGGGGAACTTTCAGTAAGGTTGAAAGAACTGGGAACTTACACACCAGTCGAGTTTAACCACAGGCCAAGTAATCAGAGTAATCAGAAACTGATAGATGGAAAGAAACAGAGCTTCAGTACCTTATGTTGTGTGCAGGGCCTGTGCTTAGGAATAGCATACCAGGAGAGCTCTATGATAACTTTGTTTTCTGTTGCAGTGCATCTGCTGTTTAAATCTAAATCCTCTTGACCCTCTGTTATGACCCTCTGAGGCTGAAGCATCATTGACGTGCATGATCCACAAGCTTCAACTAGGATGTATAAATGTGTGCAGTGATGTGTGTGAAGCCTTTGAGGACTCACGGTGTTATTAGCTGTCAATGAAACGCAGCTTCAGACGTTCAGTTATACGAAGCTGTGAAGGGCTGTCAGCAGGTGATGGCTCAGGTCACAGCCCACCTGTGTGATGTCACTGAACACCTGTGTACGAGCGCTGCTTCAGCCTCTGCAGTCATGATGTGTTTATAGGACATCGGACAATCCTGCGTCCATGGACAGAAGTCAAACAGTGTTTAGTCTGGGTCACAGGTCCTCTGATGTTCACACAGTCTGAGGAAACTTTGTGTTAACGTGTTCTTATAAAAACAGCTGATGGTTTTACAGAAACATGATGCAAACATGAGAATGAACAAATGATTGTTATTAACAGACACTGTTTATTTTTCACCTTGCACGATGTCATCAACACTGTGACACCAGGGGGCGCTCATCACCAGCTGAAGACGTGTGCAGTGATAATGGGGGGAGTATTGTGTGTACTAGAGCTGTACTGTGGGTACTGCAGTAATGACACCTGGTCAGAGGTCACTGAAATCAATATTGAATCAGTGACTTTGCTTTTCTCTGCTCCCTCCCCAGTCAGACCAAGACTGACATGTTTAGCTGCACGTTCTCCTCTCAGGGTACCAGGTGGGGATGGTGGAGGTGACAGAGGGGGTGGAGTCTGTCCTGTGGCCCTTTTAAACCACACCTGGCCTTACTCAGGACTGAACACATGAAGGTCCATGCGAGTGGAAACAATCAGCCAGATAAACAGGACCAGGGTTACAGAGACGACTTCAGTCTGACCCTGAAAGACCTCCACCTCACTGACAGTGGAGTCTACACCTGCACCGTCAGCAGTAAGGATGGATACGTCCTGCTGCAGAAAGGGGTGACTCTCAATGTTAACGGTCAGTAAACACATCACAGGTCTCAGTGAATGCTGCATCAACAGCAGCTCCACCCTCCTCCTCCTCTACAGGAGAAACTTTCTGTTTTTCCACATCATCTATGATTATTGTTCCCACGGCGACACACACAGCATCATGGACTGAACAACATGATCCCTGATCTGAAGTTATAATCCTGTATTTTACACGTGTGTCAGTTTTGGCCGGCGGTCATGTGTCCCTTCCAATAATACGACGCATGACTGGAATAAAATCCATGGACTGGAAAACTTTATGAAAGAAGACATGTTAACACAGCACAACACCAACTAACAGCAAAACGGCTTCACTTTTACTTTAAAAACTAAACTAATAAAAATACAGACGAGGTAATGGACCCCTCCTCTGCAGCAACCTTGGTGGGAGCCATGGCAGAGAGGCTTCCACGTCTCAGCAGGAGGAGGGCACCAAAATCTGAGGTCAAAGGGGAGCTGAGGTATGAATAAGTTATTGGCCATGTTTGCAGAGCCCTTTTAAAAATATGATTTCATGACATTATTGTGTGTGTGGTGGTGGTCAGGGCTATCCAGACTGACCAGGGGGACGCTGAATGTAAGAAAAAACACGTTTTAATAAAGAAAATAAGTTTTTGTTCTAAAGAATCTGATTGTTTGCTTGCAGGACACCAGCAGATCTGAGTCCCCCGTCACAGAAGTGTTTATATATGTTCTATTTCTATTGTATATATTAATCAGCATCTGTGGGTGGACAGCAAAGAATTTCATTGCACAGAGAAATGCCTTTTCTCTTGTGACACATGACAAACACTTTGAATCTTGAATCTTTGAATCTTGAAGATGGTCACCTGCAGGTCAAAGGTCATTACATGTCCAACCCACATCCACTGCCACTAAGTTAGACCTTCTTCTGCGCTTACATGTGGACCACCTCAATCCATGACAGTCATTCAGGCAGTGATGCCTGGACAGGAAACAAACATCCTTACTAAGCATACTGTTTTGCATTTCAAAATAAAAGTTGGGCTGATTTTGATGCCATTACAGAAACTGCTGTGAATTCTTCTTTTTGAATCATCATCAGGTTTCCACTAATTGCTTTCTAATTTAATAGAACGTGAAATGTTTGTCAGTGGATACACAGTTAGTCCTGCACAGTCAGAAACATCAACTTATTCTTAGTACAGTGTGCTTGCACTGAACAAGTTGTCCTAACAGAGTCACCTTCAGTCAGCTTTACTACTTACTTAACCAAAATAAGCAGTTTGTATCCAACATAACTCAGCTGGACTCTGATGCTCCGTATAACAGCCACACATGAGTCTGGATTCACTCAAAGCATTGAACAAACTTTATTGTAAATGAAGCTTTTGGACATTTGTTCTCTGATATTTGCTCTTCAGCTCGAGTCTCCATCAGTGG
>NW_024586480.1:0-4632 GCF_018398535.1 Haplochromis burtoni
AGTAAATCATAAACAGGATCACTGAATAAGTGAAAGTTATTCTTAGCAAAAGCAGCTGATGGTACAGTATACTGGTGTAGTGCTGCTGTAGTTAGCACTGTGGAGCCTCAGCTATGATTTAAGTGGTTAACTAAGATTCACAGTAATAAATATATTTTATCTCATGTAGCACTACAGTGTCAACATGTTTTGTTACAGCTAAAAAAGATGTATTAAAACTGACACCCTCTGAATTTTGCAGCAGAAAAAACTGGAATCTTGTTGTGGGTGTCGTAGAGGGTCACAAATGTTCTGGTGTCGTCAAAAGTCTGGCAAATCAGTTTGTATCTGTTCTGGTCCAGGATATTCCCTCCCACCAAAATTCCCATGATTTTTGGCGGAGTTTGATCAAGAAAAAACTCCTCGCAGTCTTTCACTGATGTCACCACTTTAGTTTCAGTGGGAATGGTGGACAGAAGGAGGACAGCAGCGAGAGGCAGGAGGTGATGCATTATCAGCGAGCCTTGTGAAATCAGGTAACAGGAGAACAAATCTTAAGACATTAAGTATTACACATACTTCCTTTACGTCTTTTATCATACACACAAAGTGTCAGATTATGAAGTTGGCGAATAAAATGTAATTCTACTAAAGTTTTATTCTGTATTTCATGTTTGAAATTTTTGGAATAAACATCTAAATACTGTGGCAACAAAATGTATTTTGGCTTAAGAGAAAGTTCAGAAAAAGTACTATAGTAACAAGGTCCAGAAACACTAACTGGCATAACCGTTTATCTATGTTAATTCTTTAATGCTGTTAATTTGGGTGTTCTTTATTTTCTTTATTTTAACTTTGAGTTGTTTTACATCAGTGATGGTATGCTTTTTGTTTGCTTGTCATGTTATAAAAAGTCCTGTTAATTTGTCATGTTATTCAATGGCTTATTTGGATTTCTGTAACTCAACACCTAAAACAATGACTGATATGGAGATATAAGAGAAACAAAGCAGTTCTTACCGTTTCAGATTTACTTCATAGGTGCACAGAGCAGTGGAAATACGATAGTCTGTGCAGTGCAGAGTCATCCTCCTTTAATATAAATTAAGCTCAAAGAGGAAGTCAATATTTACTCAGCAGTTTGTCAAAGGGTGTTAATCATGATTGTTATCAGTTTTACACTGTATTCAAAACATCTATGGTCACCAGTGACCTGTCATAGCTTCCTTTTTCTCTCTCTTTGAACAAATAACCTAGGTGGAGCTGTTACAGAGACAGTAACATCCAAAACAGTAGCGCTTGCTCCTGTAATCAGCATCAAAACCTTTACTTAGAAAAGAAAACAGGAATCCTTCGTCAAACCACCTACTTAACGAGTTCCAACATGAAGTAAAGAGAACTTTGTTAAAAGCAATTATTAAGATATGATCAGGAATAAACGTGTAGTAAACAAGATGCAGGTGAATAACACTGGAATCACACGGGGACAGGTTCCTCTCCACAGCTGACTTGTACCGAATTCTTCTCTTCCAGAGAAACACATCAGATTTCTGTGCAGAGGATGAGGCAGAGAAGAAATCATCAGGGAAATAAAAGGTAGGCAGACTGGCTGATCGGAGGAGTGATCTGTATTGCAGCTGGTTCAATGCTCAGGAGAAGAATTAGGGGGAGATCTCAGTATAAGAAGGAGCCAGCTGATCACCAGATGACAAACAGGTGGATTTGATTGCTTCAGGTAAGCACGGAAGGAGAGGCAGAGTAAGGCGTGGTTGGAACACACACTGAGAGGAAGACAGAGCAAAAATAGCAGTTACGCAGAGGAGGACTGGGGGACCATAACAACATGACAATGACAAAACAGGAACTAAAACTTAACAAATACTGTAGGTGAACTCCTGACCAGAAACATTATTTTAAAAGATCATATCTGCAAATTCTGCGTCATTATTGGAATGAAAGAAAGAAGGTTCTGAGTTCAAGCCGCCCATCAGGCCTGGGTCTTCCCATGTTTCTGTGAGTTTCCATGCTCTCTCTGAGTACTCCAGCTTCCTCGCACAATCTAAAGACATGCAGTTGGCGGGGTTAGGTCAACCAGACCATAATTCTATTCTATATACCTGAGGTTGACTGGTTGTTAGCTCTGTGACAGACTGGCGACATATCCAGCCCTAAGACAGCTGAGATAGGCTGCAGCTCCCCCGTGACCCATAATAAGCGGAAGAGAATGCATGGATTGAAATATACTTTAATAAAAAAAGATCTTTAAAGGCGTGCTTAGTTTGCTTTAATGATATGTAACACAACGATATAACAAAATTTTGGGGTGAGGGCGGGACCTTATTTAATTCAACATGAAGTTATTCAGAGCGATCACCTTACTCAGATGCACACATGCTCCCTTCTCACTTAAACAATCTAAAAAGCATATATTGTTGTATAATGCTCTGTTAACACATGCTTAAAAAAAGGATGAATCAATGATACAGTATCTAGGCATGAAACATTCACAGCTGGTGTATATGTGTGTGTTCATCATATGAGAAATGCCAAGCAGGAAAGCGTACACAGTAACTAAACTACAGCTGCAGCATGTGATAACAACTTTATAACAGCGTTAGTCAGAGTAAAGGTAGATCTTTTGTTAACTACAGCAGATCTATAAGAATTTGGAAATAAATGCCCTCTGTCAAACTCTGTCTGGTTGTAGTAATCAGTGTTTCCAGCCTGGTGGTTGTAGATGACGTTGTTGTGTGCTGGTATTATATTTTCATCGTCAGTTATTTTTTCAAGCTGCAAAAATCAAAAGAGTTCATTAGTCAGTCATGCATGGCTACTGCAAAAGTAGATTACAGTGGAACCCCGACTTACGAATACCCCATTTAACGAAAAATTCAAGTTACGAAGGCACTTAACAAGAATATTTCTGCCTGTGTTACGACAAAATGCCCACATAACGAAATCTGCTGGCTCTGATTGGCTGAGCCCAGAATGCCCTCAATCATTTTTCGAATAAGGTAAACATCTTTAACTTTGTGCTGCTTGAATTAATTTATGCTTTATATTTGTTTGTACAGCTTCTTGTGACTGTTATGCTAACTGAAGAAATTTAGCTTTATTTTGTTGACTCCAAATGTGTGTGTGTCCACATCCACTAAGATGACCAGTGTGGTGATGAATAAAATAAAGAAAGCAGTTTTTACCACTTCAGGTTTCCTCCATAGGTTAAAAGAGCAGTGGAACCGAGATACAGGTGCACCCTAAAAAGTAATTCAGAGGCTTAGTAAATATCACTATAAATATAAGTTAGATGAGCCTGATAAAATCTATGAATATCCTTTTAGTAATTAATTGATAAATTGAAATAAATGTCTAAAATTTTAACTTATGTGTTTGTGTTAAATTAAGGTATTTATTTACATTTATTTCAGACAAAAAAATCAGTATTTTGTTCACAGAATACCTTTTTTGCATGTACTTAATATTTTTTTTTCAATTGAATCAAAATATTTGACAAATAGGTATCTATACTTATCAGTATCTTGGACTAAAATCATTAATTATTCAAATCAATATTATTTATTGTCAGAAACTACAACTTAAACGTGTAAGTAAAACACAATAACGTAGAGTAATTGATTATTAGTGCGCGGCAAGAACGCATAGCCTCACGGGAAATCTTTCATTTCATCACAACGGCGGACACAAACTCACGGGGGAGCCACCTGGAAAATTTGCTTGAGCGCAAACGGTTAATGTAACGTTAAGGCTGTTTTACTGTAACTTTCTCAAAAACTGACGTTAGTAGTTCTTAAGCCGTCTTCCCGTTGTCAGTATCTCTCAGATTGCCTTTTTTGTGTCCATGTCTTAAAATATGTGGAATAAAAGTAAGCTTGCTTTAGTTCTTTATGTCTACAGGAGGATGCTGATGATGTCTGTGTTGAAGAGGCTTTGGCTGAGGAGGTGATGAAGATTTACGTGCTGGAGAACCAAGATGGGTCACTCAAACCGCATGATGTAGGGATCGTTATTGAGGGCATAACTGTTCTCAGTAATCTTGGGGATCTCAGTAGAGCCTGTTGCTATCTGTTGGGACTAGCCTATGCTTTGGATCTGAAATACCCCAAGAATCTCAAATATTGCTTCGAGGTATTTCAAAAAGTGTTCCTGGAGCTGGATCCTGCAAACCTTTCAGCCAAGGTACAGAGACTGAAAAATCACCCCTGTTCATTGTAGATGACTACATTTCACAAAATGGGACTTTTTGAATGGATATCCATCAAAAGGTTAATGCATTGCCTTGATGTCATGTCATTTCCATTGTAAAGAAAACCTTTTTGGACTAACAAAATCTCAAATATGTCAAAAAAACAAAGGGAATTGTTCTAAAAAAAATAACCATAACCTGAAAGATGTTTTTCATACAGGCCAGTAGCCTGAGGGAGGGTCTCAGCTTGTTCTTGTGTTATCACAGTTCTTGTGTAATTTACTAGGGGATGGAACATGAGCCTTTTTAATTGTTTTGTTTATTTTTTTAAAAATAATAATAAGCTTTTGTGTTTGCTCTGCTGATTTGCCATTTATCCTTCAAGTATGAAAAGCTTTGAGCTAAAAGGGAAAAAGGCTATTTTTTTCTTTTTAGTGCTTGTTTATTTT
>NW_024586481.1:0-963 GCF_018398535.1 Haplochromis burtoni
CACAGAGCAGTTTGGTGCATCAGCCCACACAGTGTTATAAATATGGACTGTGCTTATTAGAGAAGCGTGCAGCGGTCAGGGCTAAACTCCCACTCAGACCCACCTGTACAACTTTCTATCTGAGCACACGTCCTCCACTTTTCTGAGAACAGAAACATGATCTGTGGATGTTTGTTAGAAATCAGTTATTGAAACAGGATGCAGATCAGAGATCTACAGAAATGTTTCGGCCTTTCCAAAAAGCTTTAAATCTACTTCAGATTCTAACGCGGAAACTTGCTTCTTCCGACCACATGAAGACCTGTGACAGTGAGAAACCCTCTGTGAGGCGTCTGGCTCAGTTTCCTCTGTAGTGTTCCAGACTGAGAGCGAGCAGACCTGAGGTTATGAAACAGTTCATGCTCCTCATCTTAGTGCACTTACCTTACGTTCAGTTATTAATGCAGGTTTTAAAGTGTCTGTTGTGCCTCTGTGCAGACTTCAGCTGGTGTTTGACTTGGACGTGACAGTGAAAATATAAATTATGCAAATTCATTGGAAAAGCAGCAGCTGCTCTTCATAACGGCTGAAACAGTCAGTAAAAGAAGAGGAACTGATGGGTCCTTACATCCTCCTGTGAAGATCAGTGAGCACACTCTTCATCAGCTTTTATTTTTTGGACCAAAACATCGAACATGTGACGCACAAAAAACAAAGGAAAGCAAAACAAACAACATGATATCATTTTAGTGACTGTTGCACTGAGTCAGGCCACTATCAACACTAATGCAATGTATTAATGCACTTTTAAATGGAGTAAACTGAGCTCAGGCACAGGGAGGCTGTGAGTGTTTGGTGTGAATAAGTCCAGACTTGTAAAACATTTCTTCACATTTCACTGACACACAGAGGAACTCTGCTTCTCTTCCCTCTGAATTCATCGTCTCAGTTTTTCTGTTAATCTGCAGAGAAGCAGTGAAACAA
>NW_024586481.1:1305-2315 GCF_018398535.1 Haplochromis burtoni
TTTCAAGTATTGAGGTCTATTGCACTGTTGACTATTTACAAAAGTATTGCACAGTGAGGTGCATGTTTGAGGATGAAAAGCTTGCAGCTCTCTCTTTGTGAGAATCAGATTACATTCACTGGCTGAGAAACACATTCAAACAGTTAAGTTATAATCGTGTAGGAGTCAGTGTAACTTACAGGTTTGGAGGAAGTTTGGTAGATTTTTGTATCTCAGTAGACGTTCAGTGTCTGCTGAAAAAATGCTCTCATTCATCCTCAGGTTACACCCATGCTTACAAAAAATTCCCAAATGCCGTCGTCTCATTGCAGCTGTCTCACGTCACCTGATCTCATCAGAGTTCACTGAGAACAATACTTTTTGTATTTAAGCCTGATGTGTCTGCAGGGTCACAGCGAGCAGACGACAAAGACCAAAACACGAAACCTGTTCATTCATTCATCGTTTCCACCTCCACGTGTGAAGGTTTCAGATAAATGTTTGGAGGATTCTTGAGTTTAAACACTGAAGCTGTCAAAGGGCAGCTTCAGGTAGAAGATGGTGTGGATGTAGTGATGGAGAACAGAGGTAACTGGTGAGGGCGGAGCTGGGTTTGTGAAACAGGGCCTGAAGTTAAAACTGGTCAGAGCTGAATAAACTCCTCAGCTGAAGGTGACCTGAGAACACGATAAAGCGTATTTACACACGTCGTTAGTGAAATACTGCAGATGGGGAAGCATAAAACACACGCGTGACAGATGGTTAACAAGGTGAAGCCACGCCCCCTACACAGACAAAGGCAGACAGGTGCTTTCATCCTGACACCTTCATGTGAACTGTGTCAAAGAGGAAGAAAGATCCACTGTTAGCGTGTTCACATCCAACCCTGCACTCGGTTCCTGTCCTCGTTATCTCAGGGCTCTTGTTTGCACACTTTGTGCTGTTTTCATGTTTCACAAAGAAGATAAACGAGCTGAAGTCAAGATGATAACACGACTTTAGCTCTGACTGCATCAGACTGAGCGGCGCCA
>NW_024586481.1:3307-4632 GCF_018398535.1 Haplochromis burtoni
TTATGATCGTTTTCCAGTTCTCTGCTCATTGTTTAGCTTCCCCAGTCCAACTCCAGGCCTCGAGGGCCGGTGTCCTGCAGGTTTTAGATCTCACCCTGGGTCAGCACACCTGAATCACATGACTTCATTACCAGACCTTTGTAGAACTTCAAGACATGCTGAGGAGGTCATTTAGACATGTAAATCAGCTGTGTTGGATCAAGGACTCATCTAAACCTGCAGGACACCAGCCCTCGAGGCCTGGAGTTGGACACCCCTGGTTTAGAGTTTCTTGTTCTGTTTCCTTGTATTCATGCAGAGTTTCTCCAACAATAAAAGCTGCACTTTAAGTTTAACTTCCTGTTTCTGAGTCCTGCATTTTGGGTCCTTCATCCTGCCCGACCAAGCAGCTTTCCCACTCGTGGGACTGATAGACGTTTATCTTATCTTATAAACTGACAGCACCTGTTAGAGCAGGATGCAATGCAGACAGGTGAGTCAGACGGGTGAAGGGAGATTCCAGAGGCTGGGATATAAAAAAAAGAAGTGAGTAAGACTGAATCAGTACATGAGTTGAAAGATCATCATCATCACCAAACTGATTTATTTCAGTGGTTTTAACTCACACCTTTAATTTCACACTTTTGTCCACAGTTCAAACTCCTCATCACTGCCTCTATGACGCAGTGGGACCTCCAGGCCTCGAGGGCCGGTGTCCTGCAGATCTCACCCTGGGTCAACACACCTGAGTCACATGATTAGCTCATCACCAGGCCTCTGGAGAACTTCACGACATGTTGAGGAGGACAGTTAGACATTTGAATCAGCTGTGTTGGATCAAGGACACATCTAAACCTGCAGGACACCGGCCCTCCGACCCTGCTCTATGAACTCACAGTGCGCCCCCTTGTGTTCAGTGAGAGAAGTCCAGCTGATGCAGAAAGTGTTCACAAACTTGGTCTTAATTTACTTTATTATTACATTTTTACTATTTAAAACTTATGATGCTCTTCCCGACTTAGCAGTTGTGTGATGACTCTGTGAGGTCTGTTTGGAGGTGATGTGAAGAAATGAGCAGGTGTGTCACAGCTGGATTAAATGTGGTCTGTAAGTGAAGCACAGGCCTGACTCACAGCCTCCAACAGACACATTTCAACACGTCTGGAAGCTGCAGAACATGATGAAGCTGGTTATGATTATGCAACCATGTCAGCAGCTGTGAAACGTGATCATTTACAGCAAACCTGCTTTCAACCATTTAACATTTCCTCAAACACATCATCGACTGAGGGTTTGACTGTTTCTTATGAATATTAAAGAGTTTATTAACGTTAAATGATGAGATT
>NW_024586482.1:0-4628 GCF_018398535.1 Haplochromis burtoni
TTTACTTGTTCCTTTACAAATGCTTCATCATATTGCACTGTAAATGAAACATGCTCAGTAGGTGTCCAGATCACAAGTGTGGCAGTCTTGAGCCCTGTGCAAAACATTGTAAGTTGCACTTGCATGTAATAGCCTCTGCTACCAGTTTTCTGCAGCTGCTGTTCTCCATCTACCAGTTTGATATCGCTGCATTTCTGGGTAAGCTGCTCCGTGAGTGAAGGATAAGTCGGCACAGGACATTTAATTTCTAGAAGCACATCTGAGTCAATGACCCCGTCAGGACTCGCAGAGAGCCATGGCTCCTGGATGCTGATAACACTACCCATGTGAAGGAATATTTCTAACATTTTGAGTTATTTTCCAGTGTTAGAAAATCAGCACTGCTCAGTGTTAGCCATTGTTAATCTTCAAAACTGACTAGGTTACTTTTAAACATATAACACTGTCAAAAGTGTTAATTTAACACTCAACAGTGTTGTATTTAACACGCAGAGGTGTGGACCCATATAGACGCTCTCTAGTGTTAATTTAACACTGGAGATTTTGCTGTGTTCCCACTCCGTGAGAAGTGACGGGTGAGGCACTGCAACTGAACTGTGCTCGCTGCTTTTTAAAACATCTCTACTGTGTATCCACCTTCGATGTGTTGCCATTTACTCCAGGTAAAAGAAACTGCAGTGAGAGAAATCTTTATCAACAGTGAAGGTGTAACCCCGCAACTGTCAACAACAGCGCAAGCAGAAGTATAAAACCGGCTTCCGCTATAAATCAGGGTAATGGCGCGAAATCAGAAATACTGTGGATACGCGAGTCCAATTCCATTCAATCCTTCAAATCGCGGTTAAAAACCCACTTATTTAGCCTCACCTTTTCTACCAGTTAACGTTTGCTTGTTAGTTAGCTTAATACTTATTCTTATCTTCGGTTTATTCTTAATTATTTTTAATCATTTTTAAAATTTTTGGCTGTTTTATCCCTTACACTTATTGCTCTTTTATGCTTTTATATGCATTTCTTTTGCTTTTGTGCTTTAATGCCATCGAACCTGCTAACATGTTTTGGTACCTTGCCATAGCCCTCATCCTTCCCTCTTACTTCATCTTACTCTCTTACATGTTAAGCACTTTGGTACACCATTGGTTTTTAAATGTGCTATATAAATAAAGTTTTGTTGTTGTTGTCTATATTTACAAAGTGCAGCAAAAGTTGTGGAAAGTACAGCAAAACAGAGTGTGGAGGTGTTAGTGTCTGTAATTGATAACTGTGTGGTGCAAACATTAAGGTGCACAGATTTTGTCAGCAATCTGAGAGAGGATACTCAGGATATTGTCCCAAACAGATATCAGTTTGAGCTGCACCTATTTTTACTTTTATTACATATTGTCTGGACATTATGTTTATTCAGATGTAATGAACTGTGCTTGAATGTAGCTGTTTATATTCAGTTGTGACAATGTCCTGACTTCTTTTTCTCAATGACACAAACATATGTTTGGATTAAACGTGTGCTAACTTGATAGTAGAGACCTGATTTTAAAACTTTTCTTTCCAGTTCTTGTAGTGAAAACTTCAATAAACACACAACATATAAATGCATATATTAGACAAAGACCTGACAATCTAAATATGTCATTATTTACAAATTATTATTTGCCACTTTTCCAAGAGTGGGTAGAAACGATTTCATTATGTTTTACTGTGAACCAGAATTGTCTACAGCACTTGGATTAAAAAATAATTTCTCAACAAGTGTCCAAACATCTTCACCTGTGTCGCACCGGCTGGACTGGATCTTCAGGCTGACTCTAAGTTTAGGTTACTCCTGGTTTAATGATTTTATTTATGTTTCTGTTTTGTTTGTGTGGCCCATTAAAAGACAGCTGGTACAGATCACATTCATTTTTATAACAAAATATCTGAAGTTGCAAATAATTGTAAGTTTTGTGATTAAAAAATCAGAAAGGGGGACAACTGGTGCCTTCGTTTTGGTCTGTTCATTAACCCTCTGGGGTCCAGGGTATATTTGGCCGTTTTTGACTACTTTTGATTCTACCTCTATATTTCATTGTTTATTTTGCTTTGTTTGGTATCTTCACAACCTCAAATATCTGAAATTTGAGTTATTGTTTTCATTTTGACATACTATATTAGCACAATTGATCTAGTAGAAAAAAAGTTATATTTTTTTTACTGTAAAACCCACAAACATGTTTAACAAATCATTGTCATAACTTGAAATCCAAATAGAAATTTTACATTTCTAAAAATTATGCACAGGTTTTGCAAACAACAAAGTTATCTGGTACTATTTACCTAAAAATGCAGCCAAGGCCTCAGGTGTTTTTTATATAATCATTTAAATCTATTTACAGAACAATAAGGTGTTCTGCATCAAATAAGAAGGCTCGCAAATTATTTGTCCCACTCCAAACAAATAGTTTCTGTCCACTATAAGATAGAGGACAATACCACAGGCCTAAACCCTGCAGGTCTGACTACAGAACGTGTATCTGTCCTGTTTTCCATGTGGAGACAGCGTTTACACTGGAATCTGCCTTTGATGGCTTTTTTGGAGCAAATGTGGCAGGCCATGTACCATTCAGCAGTATAACTGACACACAAAACAAAACAACAACTACACAACACGCTAACTATAGCCTCCAAACACACTAAACGTCACTAATGTCTCACATATGAAAACACGGTCTCTCTCTTTCTTTCGCTTGCCCACTTTCTCTCACAGCATCACTCCTAAAACTTTCCCTTCTTCCTAAACATCCAAATGCCACAACAGGGTCGAAATTGCCCCTGGACACTGATCAGCCTGATTCTGGTACCCGGCCCCGCAGATGACACTATTTTCTCACAGTAGCCTGTTCTGCTGTCATCCACTGGGGCCACACAGCAAAATTCATCTGTCATCCCGGAGTAAGTAGGACCACTTCCTTACTAAAACGTTGCTTTGGGTGGAATACGTTGAAATGAGATGCCAGGGAGTATATCACTCCTTACACCATCTGCGCCTGCAGCAAATTAAGCACTCAGCGCCCATATGGCCTCCTTCAACCACTATCTACACAATGGTCTCACATCATGTTAGATTTCGTCAGCGGTTTACCCATGTCCTCAGAAAAACAGTAATCCTTACCATAGGGTTAGAAACTACCCACTGCCACAGAAACAGCTAATCTGCTTGTCCATGTTTTAAGCTTCCATGCAGTCCCACAGGAAATGTCTGCAATCGAGGGCCACAGTTCAATTTCCAGACTTGGAAGGCCTTCTGCACCTCAATCGGTGTCAGTGTTAGTGGTACACTTTCCATGTGACTTCCCATAACCCGGCCACCTTATCCTAGCAACTTCCTTGGATTGAATTCACACAGTTGACTCACCTCCTCCGCTACAGGCTTTTCTCCTTTTGAGGTAACCCTTGAATACCAACCACCACTATTTCCTGAGAATGAGTTTGACCCGGCAGTCCTGTCTGTGCAACACCATACGCAGCGCACCCAACAAATTTAGCTATGTACTCGGAAAGCTTTGCTCTGCTCCTCAGACCATTGTTACACTGACCGGCGCTGGACGCCTGCCCCCAGGTATGAATCAGGTGCCCTGGACACTCACTCAGACACCCGCCTCTCACAACTATTTGCCTCCATACTCAAGGAAGACACTCACCATGGTAGGGTTACTCTCTTTCTGACTCCTCACTCTGATAAGTAACCGATCTCCCATATTGAATCATACTGGCCTTGACAGTATGATTCAATTTAAATCTTTTAATTATTATGTCATTTAAGCAGAGTTTTAAATAAGTTTTGAAAAAATATATATATTAAGTCAATGAACAGGAGTAGATTTTTTTCCTTTCAAGTTTAAAATCGTAAAACAATTTAAATAGTTTAAAAAAACAAACATAATGAACTGAAAACTAGTACTGTGTTGCAATTTTATTATTATGTTAATAGGTTATTAGTATTTTATATAACACGTGAATGTTTCAGGCAATGCAGTCTACAGTTATTCAATCTGTTTTTATGTTAAGTTAAAAATCATATTTTAATAAATCATTTTGAAATAATTACGTTTTTTAAATTGTTTTTGTAACATTTAGATTATGTTGCCAGTAATTTATAGTGACGGGATTTCCGGCTCTTTTTAGAGAACCGGCTCTTTCGGCTCCCAACCGGCTCTTCAGGTTGTTTTGTTGCTTGAATTAATTTATTATTAACAACAATATAAAATTATGCACAAAAGGAATTACTAATGTAAAAAAAAAGTGGTTTTATTTATATATGTTTAAATATAAATATATGCGGTGGCCCCAAGAGACAAAGCATGTACAAACTACAAAACACATTTCTAGCGTTAACTGAACTTCCAAAACAGAGCTAGCTAGATCACTTAAATTACACAACTGAAAGCACATGTGTATTGTTTGTGTATTTATACACAAGCACTCACAGTCTAAAAAGTAATTAATGGGACCTTTAGTCATTACTTACATATATATGTTGTTGTGAAATGAAAAATCAAGTTCATAAATACTGTTAGACTTCCTAATTAAAATTTTTATTTTATTGAGTTCGGGTGACACATAAATTATGCCTCTTTACTCAATATATAATC
>NW_024586483.1:0-4623 GCF_018398535.1 Haplochromis burtoni
ACACTGGTGGTCAAACATCTCTGTACATCAGGCCGAGCACTAAGTTCATCAGCAGCAGCTCTTTAGTGCTTTCATTGTAAGATAATGAAACGTATATTGGTACCTTTCAAAGCAAACTGAATCGGTATTTTGCTGATGGCATCATTGGTAGTTATTGTTGTTTGTGTCCCGTTGGTTTGAGTCAGAGTGATGGTCTGTCTGGGGAAGTCCTCCATCACCAGCTGTACTACATATGAACCTTCATTACTGCTGCTGGTGGGGCTGAATGACAGAGTACAAGAGGACTGCAAGAGGACGAAAATGGGCTTGAAGTCAAAATAACCAAAATGTTTTCTGTTGCAGAAAACATTTTCAATTCAAGGATATAAAAATGTAGAAACAACACTTGTTTTGGATAAACTTTCACTTCTACAAAATTTAGATCAATTGTAATTCAATTAAAAAATTCCCATCACATTATTGCGTGACTGTCTGTGCCAGCTTTTAGTCTTTGCCTGTCTCATCTGACATGAGAGTAACAGTCATTGCTCACCGATGAGAGGCTGAGGACAGACGGTGGAGTGCAGGGGTTACACTCTGAGAGTGCAGAGTTTCCATATCTGCATTTAACTTCGTCTCCATCAGGGTCAAACATCAACAGGCTGAAATCTCTCTGACAGTTTGAAGGAACTCTGAGAGAGAAACAAAGATTGTAGCTCTATTTGCTGTATTTTAATATAACAAACAGGTGATAAATACTTTGTTAAATACATTTTAATATGAAAGGGATGAATGTAAAATATGAACTATAAAAGAAAACTAGGCAAACACAGACACACATAAAGTGGGCTTACCCCACAGCTGGTAGGATGGTGGTCTGAGGTGATGTGTTGGCTTTGCCGGTGTCGGACCGGTACCTCAGTTCTACCCGAGTCACAGCTCTCAATGATATGATGTTATTGATGCTTGATATCCAGTTACCACCACCCAACCTTCAGTGGAAATTGATCAGAAATTCAGTTTTTAAAGTCTGAACAAAACATGTTTTAATAAGTTATTAGTTAATCATGAGCCACCAATACAGCAGAGCTGATCATTAACATAATTCTTCACTTCTCGAAAACATTATTTTTTGTTGAGCCGTTGACATTTTGGGGGAAAGTGGTTTTGTTTGGTTTTGTTGCCCATCACTGAGAATTTAAAAAAGTTTTTACAAATGACTTTTTCCTGTTGTATACTCACCAAAGTTCAAACGGAGCGTTGCTGGAAACCTGTCGAGTCATGATTCCCTCTCTCTGACACCAGTCTCCACTGCTCTCCTGTTTTACCACATGTAGTGTGTAGGTTCCAGTCCCACAATCACCACTGAGGCAACTCCATGTGGTATCATATATGCAGTCGTGGAAGTTCAACTTATACCGAAGGGTCACCTTTAAATTTACAGCCACAAAGTGTTCACTTAGTTCTTGTAAGATTTTTAAAAGTAAGTACATTATTTTAAGAAAGAAAATGTACATACCGTGACAGATCCATCTGCAAAAGTGTCCTTTGGGTAGTAGGTCATGACTGTGCCTAAAAAATGTGAAGCCTGAGTGCCGCAAACCATCAGCAGCACCAACGATGTCTCAGAGAGCAACATGATGAAAGTGTGTGTCTCTGCACAAAGGCAGAAATCACTGAGAACACGAATACATGTACTTCCAAAGACAGCCTCTCTTTCACTCTCTGTCCTTTTGTCTGATGTGTTTTTTTCCACAAACAGAAACTGATTCAGTTTGTAAACCAGAAAATTACCTGGAATGAGGAAACGTCTTTCAAAGATTACAGTCAGATGGGGATTTCACCGAATCCAGCTGTCTAAACCACCTGTAAGAAGCACAAGTATATTTTTAAGGATATTTAAACAAAGTTGTTTTGAATTTGTCAAAACAACAACAAACATATGTCAAAACCTTTTTCACAGATTTGTTTTTAATTTCATCCTTTGGGGGGCGACCGTGGTTCAGGGGGTTGGGAAGCTCATCTTGTAACTGGAAGGTTGCCGGTTCGATCACCTGCCTTTTCGGTCTCGGTCATTATGTCCTTGGGCAAGATCCTTCACCTGCCGTCTACTGGTGTTGGCCAGACGGGCCGATGGCGCGATATGGCAGCCTAGCTTCTGTCCGTCTGCCCCAGAGCAGCTGTGGATACAATTGTGGCTTGCCTTCTCCAGTGTGTGGATGTGAGAGTGAATGAATAGTGGAATTGTAAAGTGCTCTGAGGTTCTCGAAAAGTGCTCTATAAATCCAATCCAATCTTTTAGTTGTAATAGTGATTAACACAGTGTCAATTGGTTTTGTGAAAAAATAGTTATTTCTGTTCACAACAAATCAGAGAGTGCAAGCTCCATGTTTCATTAGTGTCTTTTGTGCATGTTAAAACGTATTACAGTCAATACTGGTAGTGCAACGGATCAAAAAACTCATGGTTGGGTTCGGATCACGGTTTTGAGTCGCGAATCACCAAAAAAAGAAATAGACAAGACAAATTTAACTCTCAGTTTATTTATTTAAATACTTTTTGGCCATTAAAAAACACTCAACTCAGAACTCATTCCACGCAATTGTATAAATACAAATTAAGGTGCATAATAGAGCATGATAATCATTTCCTTTGAATGTGGGCACAATCATAAAACAACTTAAAATGCAATTTAAGGTATCATTGCTTCTTACTTTGAAAATGGAGAATGAATAAAACTCCACATCATCAAACATTTAAATTTACATGTAGCTGTAGAGGTATTTAGGTGCTTTATTAGCTGTAGGCTAAATTTATGCAACTTCTTTTTAGGGGGAAAAAGATATTGTTGCTACGTGAAGCCCCGCAAGCTGGATTTCACTAACAGAAAAAAGGATTCAGTGATGCAGAAGCAAGCAACGTTGCTCTGATGATACAGGTTCATGATACAGCTCCATTCACGCTCTTGCCCTTTGAGTTAAGGTTAAGGTAAATGATATGCATAAATATATTGATAAATAAATATAAATAAATATAATAAATATCAATATAAATGATATGCAAATCTCTGCAATCAATCTTTATGTACATTTGACACAACAGCCGGTGACTGTAAAAGAAAATTTGTTTTTGTCATTTTGGGCATTTAGATTAGAGATCTAAAGAGATAGCTGAAAATTTATTTGTTTCAGTAATTTTTTAGTAGGTGAACAAACTGCATTTGCTGCTTTGACGTTGAATGCTGAGAGACAAACTTACCAAGCAGGAAATAAAGTCAGTTTATCACAGGAACACATCTTTTGGAAAGAAACTGTGACTGGTATTATTCGTGTTTGAAGTGGAGCAATTCTGAACAATGATCAGTGGAATGAATCATTTCTTTCCAGACTAAAAAGGGAGTATTTCAGATGTGGTATACGCAATGTTACTTCATGATTCATCAGTCAGTGATTCAGACATGGCTCAAGTTTGTACGAATGCTTTGAAAGCTTTGTTCAGACACACTCATGACAGTGACAGAATGAGAACAAAAAGAAAAGTGTGTGAGAGGAAAACTAAAAAGCTCTACATGACAGTCTTTGGTTTGATCAGTAAGACATCAAAAGCACAATGCTCAGGTCATGAAAGATAGCACAGAACTGACACAGAGTTGTGTCAGTTTGTTGTGTAACTGTTCAAAAAGCAGAGTCAATTCGTAGAGTCTCTCTGTGGCTTAACTATGAAGCAGGTTTTTGAGCTTAATGAGCTGGTGGTGTAGTTGATAAAGACTATAGAAGGTGTAGTAATTGGTGAATTTACTAAAAGACTTAAATCCAGTAACCTAATGGGAATGGCTCTACTCACCACCTCCAACAGTCATAAGGAAGCTTTGAGTGATTCAAATGGTAAAAATACATTCATATGGTAACTCCACTTTCTACATTAACAATGTCATTTATATATTCTGTAGGAGACAATGTAAATGTCCAACAGTCCTTTGGAAAGGCTTGATCATACCTAGACTGTTCCAAAGGTGAGTCATTGTAGGGAAACTGGTAGATGTACATCGCTGTCCAACAGCATATTATCATCACACTGAAGCCTGTTTCTGTTTTTTATATTTGGATAAGAACTTAACTGATGAATGTCAACAAATAACAATGAACAACAAAGTTCTAAAAAGGTTATACAAACAAATGTTGCTCTTTTCTATGACAAAATGTTTTAAATACTTTAACCTTCCATTCCAAACTCAGACTTCCGTTTATTTTCTTCCTTCAGTTGTTGGATTATTATTACTTTTTAATAATTGTTTTGTTAATTCAGTGGTTCCCAAACTTTTTTTGCTAGGCCCCCCTTTGTTTTACAAGAAAAATGTTCGCGCCCCCTTCTCGCACGTGCACACGCACACATACAAACACATCCTCCAACCACACACACCCATATTTTGCTCCATTGTGGTTTCTTTCGCACCTCAAACATTTAGTAAACAATTAAGCAAACAAAAGTAATCTGCAATAAATTACAGGTAGTAAGAAAATAAACTACACAGCAAATCCAGCATGTCCAAATTAACACTGTCAGATTTGATTTCAACACTATTAAAGTGTCTATATGGGTCCACACCAGAGAGTGTTAATTTAACTCTTTTTGGAGAGTTGGTAC
>NW_024586484.1:0-4622 GCF_018398535.1 Haplochromis burtoni
TCAAATAACTTATAGATTGTGCTGAGAAACGGTAACGTTCACACAGAAACTCATCAGGAAATGATAAAATGTCCAAACGCGCTCTAATCACTCTCTCCCGGCTCTCTCTGCGGAGAATTTGGGCTTCACGATCTACTGGCTCTTCAAGGAAGGGGCACGCCATGTCCGACACTTCCTACTGTCAGGTTTCCGACAAAGGGGCGGAGACAGTCAGGGTTAGTTGTAGTAAACCTGCTAGGGGGCAGGTTAGCTTCACGGAGTGTGTCGTCATAGTGACTCACTCAGGCTTCAGCTGAACTCGCTTTGTGAAGAGCTCACGTAGTGACAACTGTTAGTTATTCCAATCACTCAGTCCAAACTTAGCAGCATGAGTGTCAAGTTTATTTAGCTTTTGCTAGGCAGCACACCTAACTGAACACTCATACAAATGTTTTCACTTATTACTAAATCAACCAGCACATCCACAAGATTATTAGACCTGTTCCAAAAAAATAATAATGTCAAAGTATCTTACTGTAAATTTTACAGTTTTGTACTGTCTTTCTAGAATATCATGAATTTACATAAGTAGACTGTGATTTTACATGTCAAAGGTAAAATAACATAACATCACATAGAGTAAAACACAATTTACTTGTTTTTTAAATATATTTTTTTGTACATATGCATATTTAAATTGTAAAAATACATTCAGAAATATATCATAATTTCACAAATATTTGTGTGTCATGTGAGAGAATGATCTGTTAAATCCAAATGTAATACTATGGAAAAATATAAAAAATGATCAAAAATTAATGAGAATAATCAATAATTAAAGGAGTATTTGAATTATAATTGTGCTGAAAATTTCATGTCATCTAGGTCTGATTCAATAATTCAGAGGTAACAAGTGAAAATATAATTAATAGGAATAAAAACTAAAGAAAACATATAAAACATTGCACAGTCACGCTGTGCTAATTATATATTTTAAAAAATAAATGTAGAGGTAGGAATTGCAATTAATATAAATCTCAAAGTATTCACAACATTCCTAAACAGAAATAGGCCTCTGCACCTGGGGTGAGGGTGTGGCCATGAAAGCAATGTGACATGCCATTGGATGTTGGGACACATAATAACATGACGCTAAGCATCGGCCAATGAATGTGAACTAACAACCACAAGGTCGCGGGTATGGCAGCAATGTAGGAAAAAATCCTAATATAAAAGTATTTTACTGCATTTTACAGTTTTGTTCTGTCCTTCTAGAATATCATTAAAGTCACGTAAAGAGACTGTGAGTTCACATTTCAAATGTAAATTAACGTTAAATCACTGTAATGTACTAAAACATAATTTTTATGATTATTAAATGTATCTGTCTGTACAAATGCATATTTAGATTGTTAAAATACATTCACAAATGTATCATGATTTCACAAATATCTGTCCGTTATTTGAAAGATCGAACTGTTGAATTCAAATGTAATGCTATGGAAAAGTATATAACATGATTCCTATAAGCTTGTGTTACATCACATAAGTATTATTATCATTGCTATTTAGGGCGATCGTGGCTCAAGAGTTGGCAGTTCGCCTTATAATCAGAAGGTTGCCAGTTCGAGCCCCGACTCGGACACTCTCGGTATTGTGTCCGTGGTCAAGACTCTTCACCTACTGGTGATGGCCAGAGGGGCCAATGGTGCGATATGGCAGCCTCGCGTGGGTCAGTCTGTCCCAGGGCATGCAATCCATTATTATTTAAACCAACTGTTAACTGTATATTTCTGTACATTTACGTATTATGATTCATATTGCCACATTCATTGACCTTGTTTATAGGTAATTTCATTGTTTGATCACGTTAAAATGTTCCTAATTTAATGTTTAAAATCACTTGAAAAGGCAAGATCCCATGTAAAATTAGCGCAACAAACTGTATTGTCATTACTGGAAATAACCGTATTTTTATGAGGAAGTTATTTTCTGTTATTTTACGGTAGTATTTTGGCGCCCCAGCTGCCGGAATATTAGCGTTTTTTTAAGATGTTTTTTTTTTCCTATTTATAGATAATTTCATTGTTTAATCACATTAACATGTTCCTAATTTAATGTTTAAAATCACTTGAAAAGGCAAGATCCCATGTAAAATTAACGCAACAAACTGTATTGTCATTACTGGAAATAACCGTATTTTTATGAGGAAGTTATTTTCTGTTATTTTACGGTAGTATTTTGGCACCCCAGCTGCCGGAATATTAGCGTTTTTTTAAGATGTTTTTTGTAACAGTGTAGCTATGTCCCAATTCAGGGGCTGCATTCTTCGGAAGACCCAGCCTTTGCGGTCTTTGTGGGCTGGCTTCTCCAAAGACCGAGAAGGTCAGAAGTGCGAAGCTCTGAAATGGGACACTCTAGCTTTCAGATTTGCATCACCGCTGTCTTGGTGGAGTTTAATAAACTCAACCGTCTGCTCCTTGCTATCTGAAATATAATAGGACATTGGAGTAAATTCTCTACAATCTCACACTTCTACTTAATCAGTTTTCTGTTTGACGTTTATTCAGCTGTGTGAAAACTATCATTTTAATCTCAGCCAAACTGATTTACTCACTAACAAATAAAACACTGACAAAAGCCAAACAATAACATTTTTAAGTTATCTAAATGACTTATATATCACGTTTAACCTCAGAGCGAAAGACCGTGTGGGGTCTGAAAACAGTAACAGACATCTCCAAAAACGTCGGAGCGCTTTTCCAGAATGAGTAATATTAAAACTAAGTAGCTGCTGCCATTGATGGAAACTGGAATTGGCTGGGCTGCGCTAGGTTGGGCCACGAAAGATACACCTGACCCATCCTTCAAATCTGGGGAAAAGGAGGACGCATTTGTCGGTTGCATTTGAAGCTGCCTTCAAATTGGGACAGCCTTCGTCGCCTGGCTATGATCCAATTGCCCATCAAATGCGGCCTCCGAAGGATGCAGCCCCTGAATTGGGACATAGCATATGTATATATGCTGTATAATCCTAACTTAATCTACTACATTTTAACATACTGCTGTTAACTCTATTCAACCAAGATACTGTAACTGTAGCGGTTATGTCATACGTTTTCACAATTATCAAGATAATTACGTGTCTTAGAGATCTGTCTGTGTAACGGATAGTGAGGAAAAAGTGAGTGAGGATGATGAAGGTGAAGAGAGCAAAGAAAATAAACATTCCCTTGAGAGTGATGGGAAAGATGGGAGGAGGATTTCTCATATTGCAGTTATTTGCATTTTTTGGCCTTTGTGCTTTTGAACTATTACAGTGTAGGCGAGAAAAACATTAATTTCTTATAAAACACATCTCTGTTGATGTCTTGCTGCCCTACTTTTAAAAAAAAAAAAAAAAAAGATGCATTGTAGTAAACATATGTCAATGTAATTTTTAGAAAACTAAGACTTCATTTTTTACATTTTTTATTACAGGTGAATCATAACTTGTCAGCTCCACTATAAAGTTGTGTGGTTATTTTACTTCACATTTGCAGCGTCTGTGACAATCTTTGTTAACTGATGGTGTCTTTGTTGATCTTAGGACATGCAGTGATTTCACACCAGAATTATTGTTTTTAAAATTGCATTGGTTCCTGGGTGACCCAAAGATCAGTATGTTTTTTGTTTGTTTGTTTGTTTGTTTTCAAGGTTGTAATTCAAAAGATTTCTCTGGATTTTCAAATAGTAACATTAACAGTTGATGAAGGTCCTGTGTCAGGTTTTTACTGGATTTTTTCAGGATATGACTAACATACACAATTCATTAGCTGTAGATTTTTTAGGCCTGCCACTTCTTTTGTTCTCCACTCATGCAGTTTCCTCAGATTTCTTTAAGGACACACTGCACACCATCCAGTGACATATAACTCACCCTGAGAATCACCATGATGGTGCCATTCGTGTGACTCTCTTAGAATCACTCCCCTGTCAGATTCCACAAAAACATAATATGTCAGAGACATGGTTAGGTTTCAAAGAAAGCCTCAATTTGTTTTAAAAATGAAATAAATAAATCACCAGTAAAACTAAGTCTTACTTCTGTAATGAAAAATTGGTATTTCACCTCATCTAACCACTGTGTGTACTATTGATATGTATTTCTTAATTTTCCTGTACAAAGAAAGAGTGTATAAAAACAGGAAAACAATTAACCTTAAGCCACGATGCACTTCATTATCAAGCTGGTGCCTATATGATGGTGAGAATTTCACTCCCAACCACTGAATAGACAAAGATTGTGTCCACATGATGGCTATAAAAGAGCTTTTGGTTTGGTTTCAATGCTCAAATTATTTTTCCACAACTGCTGGGTAATAAAAAATAAACAAAAAAAGTGTACGAACAAAGACAAAATAATAACTTAAACACAGCAAATACTAAAACAAAGATGAGGTTAAATCCTCATTGACATGACACAGTATAGCTTGTAAGGCAACCACACAGCATGTCAAAAATAGCATTCTACCAATACATAAAACCACACTTTGGCCTACATGCAAGACATGCAAAGCACAACACATTGAACACATTTTATAAGTGGTCAGAAACTTGTAAATAACTCATGAAAGAATAAAGTTACGTTGAAACCAAGCACA
>NW_024586485.1:0-2512 GCF_018398535.1 Haplochromis burtoni
CTCTTTCCCCCTTCTCTCTCTCTACAAGCCTGACTGGATGACAAGCGATGGTTGCCATGGTGACGCGAGAAGAGATGTCTCCATACAGGAAGATGCTGGAAAGGTGCAGAAGATGAAACATGAGGCTGACATGGCGTCTAAAGGCTTCGTCCAACGTTTTGACCAATCGGGTTAAAACTGTTTTTGGCACATGCAATAAAAGTGTTTACAGCCTGGGTGCCTACATCAAAGACCAAAAGAGGAACATGATAAGGCACATGTTGCATGGAAAGAAGGAGGGAGGAAACGTTGGGGTCCAAGGAAAGCTGATATGTATAATAAGAGAGATCTTCTGGTGATAATAACAACAGTGTGTCAAACGATGATTAAAAGGAAGAGGCAGCATCATCCAACACAAAGTCAGAGTCTCAAGGTGACTGAAGCCAGACCAGCATCTGTAGAGGCCACATCTATGGCTGCACATTTATATTCAGCTTTGTCAGCGAACTGAAGTTACACAATTTTAGCACTCTATCATCAGGAGTGTTGGGGAGTAACGGAATACATGTACCGCCGTTACGTATTTAAAATACAAAATATGAGTAACTGTATTCCGTTACAGTTACTGTTTAAAAAGGTGGTATTTAGAATACAGTTACTTTGTTGAAATAAATGGATTACACTGCGGTACTTTCCTGTTTCATATTGTCGCGGGTCAGGACTGTTTGGTTTTGTTTAACAGCTACGTTCTGTTGTTCCAGGCGGCGGCGTTACAGTTGCCATGGTTACAGGGCGATGCTCTCTCTTTCTCTGCGACTGTGTGTTTCCTGGGTGAGAGAGCGCCTTTTCGTTGTTGTTGTTGTTGTGCTAAGCTAACAGGCAGAATGCTACAAGCATAGCTCTAAAGAATGTAGCATCATGGGAAAAGTGGATGAACAGGATGGAAACCATGAGAGAACAGAACTCCTCCTCTTATCATATAAGTTTGTTGGTAAAATGAAAGAGACTTAGTTTCATCACACTTTACTTTTAGCCTATTTAGCAGAAGCTAATGTTCAGAAGATTGTATTTATAAATATCTGAAACACTGAATGTGTGAAAAGAGAGGGAGAAAACTGTGAGCTCAGATATTTGCTGATCTTTAAAGTTTAAAATCGACACATTCCCACAGATCAATCAGATACAGGATATGAGGAATTATTCACCAGGTGGCCTTTATGACAGGAGAGGAGTTTGGATTCATCAGCTCTGAGCCTGATACTGAGGTGGACAACTCCAACATACCTGATAACCTGTGGAGTGGGAAAAGGAGTACCACTGTACATTTCACCCTTGATTAAAGGCAAATATAACTCTGGATTATTAAGCATAAGCAGTTAGTTGCTCTTTATTATAAGTAAAAAGAGTAACTGCTGAATATAATGAGAGTTATTTATTTTTATAGGCAGCACATACCGTTTTAATCTGATCCAATTTCTCCTGTTAAATCGGTGTAGAAGAGGAAGATGTTTTTGTCTGTGTGCAAACAAATTCACATTTTAATGTGTGAGACAGTTTGTTTCTGCAGGCAAAGAGGTGTTTAATGCCCTCAGGACAGAATCAACACAATGACTTCGATACCAAAGTTTCCATCTAACTTTTTTAAAATGCCCAAATTTTAATTCTCTGTGACGTTATGAAGTTTAAAAAAAGTCTTAAATCGAACTTTCCTGAAGCCCACATTCAGCCTCAAACACATCAGGAGCATCAGAAACACCACAGAAGAAGAACAACACTGATCAGATGAAACATTACAAAGTTTTTATTTCACAGTTTATCATTATAAAAATATAAAATGTAAAAATATCAGATTTGGCCTCATCTGTAGTCCCTGTGCAGATCCAACCAATAAACAAAGAGAAACAGTGAACAGCTCAAACTGAGTGAAGCTGGTCACAGGTCAGTTTGAGACAAACAACTTTAATACTTTGACACTATGATTGGGTTTATAACTGAAGTGAAGGCACGCTTGTGTTTTTCTTTCATGTAGTAAAATTAATATATTACATGATACAAGATATCTTTTCAAACACATTTTCAAAGTATTTTTTTAAAATCTCAATAATAAATAAACTCAACTGCTGCCAAGAGCATGCAGAAGCACCAGGCAGCAACATAACCATAACTGTGAGGAAGTGTTGGCCAATCAAAAGCCCACAAACAATAACAGGATGCAGACTGACATCTAACAAATAGATAAAGACACACACACCCCTGAAGGTGCGAGACAAAATCTGTTTCTTTGTCCTCATGTAAATACAGAAAATCTTCTGAATCTGAGAATCTTCACTTAGCAGTTGTAAAAAAAATAAATAAATAAAAACCCTTTGTTGTCAGGGATCCATGTGGATCGCTAATCATGTGGATGAAAGTCCAAAAAATACCCACGCACATGTGGACATAGCCTGAAAACGCTCCTCTTCACCTGTTACAGTGAGGGAACGTCCTCCATGATGGAGGAGCTGCTGGAAAGTGCTGAGAGTTTCCTCCAGAG
>NW_024586485.1:3252-4620 GCF_018398535.1 Haplochromis burtoni
TGAGATTAATAAAGCTTGGACTTTACTGCCTGTCCATGTCTCAGTGTTTTGTTCTGTTGTTCACAGCTGATGATTACGTGGATGCACAGGTCCTCTACTGAACCTTGTGACACACCATAGACAAGCAGTTTTAGAGACCCTTACTATTTCTGTTATATCCGTTCCCTCTTCACCAGAGTTCAGGCACTTTGACATTACTTGTTACACAATGCAGATGACAATCAGTTGTACATCTCTTTTTTTGAAGCCCCAAAATGTTTCTAAGTTAAAGATGTGGAACTGATGCTTAGACCATTAAAAGCAGGATTGCTGAGAATCTTCTCCAACTGAATAAAGACAAAGCACAAAGAGTTGAAACGAAGGTAATGGAAATGATATTGTAAGTCCCTTTTCCACATTTTCTAATTTTTCAATCAGGAACCTTTTGTTGACTTTTGATGCCTTTAGTTTGTGTAAATCTGGTTTGCTCTTGCTTTTTTCACTAAAGAAAGATTTCCAAGTAGACTTTCTTTGTGTTGTGCGTCCTTGTCTCGATTATTGTTGTACAACCTCCCTGGGATGACTGCAGATCAACTTCAGAGTTCACTTTAAGATTGTGCTCTGAAAGATTCTCCTTCAGCTTCATGCTGATCGATTTCCAAACTGTTGCTGATCAGTAAGCTCTACCTTTCCTAGCTCACTGAGGAAATCTAGCAGTTAGAAGGTATGGCGATAAATTAGTGTTAAAAAGGTGAAACGTCCATATTAGGTACATCACATGTGAAAAACAAAGTATTATCTGACCTCTAACTTTAAGCTCCACCTGTTTCTTCATCAGGGTGTTTCCCTGTCTGTTGAAGACGGTGCAGGTGTAGGTCTTTCCATCCCAGTCAGTGGGGTATGTCAGGGTCAGACTGAGGTCTCCAGTTGTCAGCAGGTTGTTTTTCATCTGTGTTCGATCTTTGTAAAACACAAACTGTTCTTCAAGGTTGCCAGGTCTGTTCTGCCATATGTGAACCTTCCTGTGTGAACTGTCCGTCCACTCCACTTTAGCATCTTCAGGCAGATTAACTGTGGCTTTGCAGGGCAGCTGGACAGACTGTACACCTGAATCCACCACCTCCACCTGGGGGACTGAAAAGACAACAGAGCAATGAGCACAATAAGCATTGCACTGAATAAGTTAAATATTTGCAATTAAAACATGTTTGACTGATTCCCCTGAAGTTGCCTTTGATGTCCAATCAGCAGCAGAGCTGGTTATTTTAGAATAAAGGCTTTATTTTCAGTTATTGAAAGACAATGATACTGCAGTTGTTATCACAGAGGTGTCCTATGAAACAAGATCGACATATCCAGACTTTCTTTGTTTTAACTGGATCAACAAAA
>NW_024586486.1:0-4618 GCF_018398535.1 Haplochromis burtoni
TTGAGAGCGACAGTGTTTAACCTTTTTATTTACTGCTCACATCAGACGTTTAAGCTTGTTAACACTTTCTTCTATATAAATAAACTTCAGTTTAGAAATGTCAGAGTTCTCACTGAAGTTAACAAACAGTCCTTCAGTTTCAGTCAATGCAGGAGGATAATGATCCTAAACATACAGATAATGCAGCCACTGACATGATGCTTATGTTGCATTTAAGTTTATGTTCATTTCAATTGTTTCTGTCCCTCAAACACCATCAGAGGTGAGAGGGTGCAGCAGGTGTAGTAGTTGGTATATGAGGCAGTAAACAAATTAAAGGTTTTCAAACACATTCATCTCCACAAAAATGTGATAAATGTTTGACAGGAATAAAAAGAAACTCTGATCCTTCTTTAAAAGTTTTTTTTGTTATTGCAGTCGAGGTGATCACAAGTTCTACAATCATCTTGAGCAGGGACGTGGCTAAATACTGGTATGTGTGAACCAGTCAATATTAACCCTTTACTGACCAAGTATTATACAGACTGCCTTATTTGGTTATTTTGACTGTAAAAGGGTCAGAAATCATACTATAAGTGAATGTTTTTGCCCCTTTTGTCAGAATAAACTCCACTTTCAATATCTGACAGTCATTTTACATTATTGTATTGTTATTACAATGGAACAACAGCTTAAAGTGGAAATAAACGGACTCTGTTTTTCAGATATTTAGTTAATTAGAAACTGATATTCAGCAGGAAGAAAATGTAACACGACATCAACGTTACATATGAATTACAATAAATATGTACAAAAACGTTTTTTAGCCTGGGCCACTCAGGTTTTTAAATCTCCAGGCCTTTTTGGGGGGCATTGCCACTTCTCCACACCTGCGTCTCTGCTCCGTGCGTCATCAATTCTTACTTGTGATTGGACCATTGTTACTCGTGCTTTCTAATGATGCACCGTAAAGTTTCGTAAAGCACATCTTCTCCTCTTTCAGTAACCGTCTGAAATGTCTCTCTTGCCCAACTGGTCGAGGAGCTACAGTGGTGCAAATCACTCATGGTAACACCTAAGAGGAATTGACTTTTCTTTTTTCAGACAGCAGTAGCTTGTGAACAGTTTGTGCTACCATAATACACCAAATATCTCCGTAAAGCGCAGCTTTTCTTCTTTTCAAAACCTTTCATATTATATTAATAACATACACAATGACAAAGTTACAGTCATTTAAAGAGCACATGTAAAATGGGCCCACCAGTGGATAAACAGAGCATACTGATATGAATGGCAGCATTTTAGAGGATTCATTGTAAACATGGCTGAACAGGATGGTGACACTACTTTGATGTGACGGACTACAAATCTATTCTCCACTCATGACTCTGTGCTGAGTCTGCATAATAAAGGAGGGTTTGTATGAATTAGAAACTTTAATATAAAACATCTCTGTTACCAGTTGCTTCGTGTACAGGTTGATGGAGTGGAGGGTGATTTTCCAGCATCTGTGCTGAATAAAATCCTTTAAGTGCTGCAGGATTTGATGGACTGCCTCTGTGTGATTAACAGAGTGAAATAATGTTTCATCTTTTCTGCTTTGTCACAAATGGTTCTTTAACATCTTTAATGACTGAGCCTCAGGTTTGATACCTGAAGGCTCCAATATTCTTAGACACTACAATGGGTCAACTGACTATTTAAGTTGCTTTGGACGGTAACATTGTCTGGTTATCCAGTTGGAATGAGGTTAAATGTGAAAAGGGTTGATTACATTTACATATTGCATTGATATTAATTACAAGGCTCTGACTGGCAGCTGACTGGCAATCACCCTGCTGTCCATTATTAAAGCTGCCATTTATTTAACAATCATTCAACTTCACCACTTGACTGATTCCCATAAATGTCCGCATGGAGGCGATAAAGTCAAACACAATAAATAAACTGCACAGCAGTCCACTGATATCTGACGTCCTGGCAGCTCATGGACTGATTGTCTCATTTCCACCTTAAATCCATCTCAGCTGGAAGAAAGAACAAAGAGGCTGAAGGTGGAAACTGTGGGATTATAATATTATTTTATGCCATGTTAGACCCCTAATTAAAGATTGTGAATTATTATGTAGTTTTAGTTTGCATTATTCTCCTGAATTAGAAGAAGCTGATAACTATTGCATTTGTTAAACTGATTTGCATTACATTAGACTGCTGATTTATTGTGAATGAATGATATTGTTTTATGATGCATTATACTGCTGAGTTATAAGAAATACTGTTTGCAGAAAGTCATCGCCTTATTTGTCTGATTAGAAGAGAACAGAACATGCTGGAGTTTTCTGCCCCATCTCAGCAGGAGCAGATAAACAGGGAGCCAAGGTCGTAGCTTAGGCGCCGTGTGAGAGAAAGCATGTGAATGTTTAGGCTTTTATGATAAGGTGGGGGCCACTAGAGGCTATAAGAGTTTGATCAATGCTCCACCATTTTGAGATCTGATGCTGTCTGCGTACGGTGTCCATCTCCCACGCGTGTGATCATTAAAATCATCGTTTGACTCAACCCGGCCGGACCAGTGTTGTTATTGTGGTTTTTCCTCTTGTATCCATCCCCAATATTTGAATCCGTAACAGTTTGGGGGCTCGTCCTGTGGTATTGGGGTGGAAGTTGGAGGTTTGGACGGTCCGAGGTTGTCGAACGGACAGGCACAAGCCAGTGGTCTGACGTGAGTGGGCATAAGCCGGCTTATACAAAGGTAAGGCACTACCTGTTGAATCTATTTCCAAAGTGTGCCAAATTGGACATGATAAAATTAAAGTCTACTCACTGAAATTACTGGTAGATGTCTGTTTTGATTTTGATGAAAAAATCTCATGAGTTAAAGCAGTTAGAGGCTGCTAAGAAGTGTTTAATGCAGTTAGAGGCTCAGCCTAAGAAATTGAGTTAGAGGCTCAAGTAGTTTGGTAGGGAATTGGTCATTTTGTGAGTTAGAGGCTCCATTGATCACTAGGTTGCACCTGCCTCAGTCACACTCTTGTTTCGAGGAGTTGACTGCTGTTTCAAAGTGTTATAAATTATTATAGGACGGCAGTTAGAGGCTGCTAAGAAGCGCATAGCCCGGAGGTTACGCTCCCTCCTGGCCGTGGACGCGCGACCTTGACCTGTCGGCGAACAGGGTTAGTTCAGTTTGGCTTAACTGTGGGGTACAGGGCATCCTGGAATAAGCTAGGAGTTAGAGTCTCCTTACCGTGTTAAACGGTATCTGCGCTTTTTTGGACACTGTTAAATTGAGTTAGGGACTTTAGAGATTAGGCCAGATACAGTTAGAGTCTGATACTGGTTAATTGATTACAAAAAAGTTGGACTTTCTTCGGTTGGACCCGTTAACTTAAATTTGTCGAAATTGTGTAGGCGCTAAATCTGTCAGGCCTGAGAGTAATTGTAAATATAAGACGTCTTTGTAATATAAAATAATAGAGCTGTGTGTGAGACTGTGTGTGACGTGCAGCTGCAGCGCTGCGAGCTATATTTAGATGGTGTGTGAACATGCAAATGAGGTGGCTGCTGTGAAGTGCACAGAGGACTTTTGCTTCTTGTTTAGCGTGTTATTGAGTTTTATAATTATGATTTGCAAACAATGATACATGCCTGTAATTAAAACGCTGATTTTGCTGATTATAATATTACAAATAAGGTTTTGAATGACTAGGGTGAATGTTTGATGTTGGGCTGGGTTTTGATATAGAAGAGACAAATCGTGCATGATTTAGACCGGCACGTCAGTCGACAGGGTAAGATTGAGTGATAAATACAGCTGTGATTTGTTTCAGTTTTGTGGTGTGAAGCAGGATTTATAAGATTTTTAAGTGACTCTTGGTTCAGCTCAATAATATAGGAAGTTACATTTGATTTACTTTTAGTTTTATCATAATATAGGGTGTGATCAAGCACGAATTTCAGCACTAGAGGTGGTGTAGTAATTTCATTTTACTTAGATAAAAGGCATTATTTCAGGGTCGTGCTGAATTGAAATTTCACATATAGGGGATCTTCTTTACATGAATTGCATTGGTCACAGTGAGTACGAATAGATGATTAAATACAACGAATTTTCTTGAGGGTGTGTTTCTAGGGATAGTTATTACTGGTTTTATACATTCATATTGAGGACGGAGGATTGTGGCGGAGAGTGTGGATAGAGGATGTGAAGACGGCTTTGCAGCTGCTGCTGGTGAGTAGCTGTGTGTGTGACAGGAACTCTGTGTGTGACAGGAACACACAGTCAGGCAACTGCCTGACTGTGTGAAGTATGCACCAAGAGAGAGAGAATAAAATTTAGGCAGATGAAGCAAATGGATGTTTTCAGAAAAGAAATACTAAGCGAATGTTTTAGTGTTTTAATACAGGTGGATTTCTCTCAACCTGGAAACCTGAGTACAGCAGAAAAAAAGGATAATAAATTAAAGGAATTGGGACGACAGACAGGCCAAGCTTTGGCTCAATATTACAGCTTGACCTCACTTTGTCCGCACCTGGAAAAGAAGCTTAAAGGACATCTTCTCCTCCAGTTATCGGTTACCATCACTGGAAATTTTCAGGCAAGTTTTTGGCTGAATTGTTATTGGCACCATGTGTCCCTGAA
>NW_024586487.1:0-4612 GCF_018398535.1 Haplochromis burtoni
GTGTTTAAATGAACTAAGAAGACCATTAAAATGATCCTACCTTCAAAATAAAAGCCTCTGGCATGATGTGAGTTTGGATCAAATCAAGAGGTCATTCCAGCTTGGCTCCTTGAGTCGTGTGTAAACCCTTACATTTTTAAATTAAAATGCTAAATCTAGGGAAGATGGCGACGGTGTGAGCAATGGACGCATAGTCACTGAGCTCTGTTTCAACTGATCTAAATTACGGCCTCCAGACTCGAAAGTAATAGCGCCAGATTTTTCAATAAGGTATGAAAAAGGGAAAATCTAAAAGAGGACAGAAAAATACTAACCAGTCGAAGATTGAGGAGGCAAAGATCCAAGAAAGAATGGAACCACAAGACAAGGAAGATGACGGCTGCTTGCCACTTAGCCACGAGCCAGCGTTGTCTGAGTCTGGGGGAGATAACATTATCCTACGGGAGATCGCAAAAGTGTCCAAGGAGCTTGGCATTTTTAAAGACAAAGTCCAAGAATCATTGTTAGGACTCAAGGAGGATATTGGCAAAAAGCTGGCAGACGAGTTGGCAGTGTTTAAACAGGAACTAAACTAAAAGCTACTCGAATGTGTAGCCACACAGCAGTTACAGGGCAAGGCCATTGCGGAGGCAGAGGGACGAATAGCCGAGATAGAGGAGAGTGGAATGGTGACTCGTTTTATTGAAAGGACAAAGCGAGCTTCAAGAAAAGGTTATTGACTTGGAGAGCAGATCCAGGAGGAACAATATTCGAACTTACGGCGTACCCGAGGACTCAGAGGGCGAGTCGATAATTGCCTTCGTACAAGATTTGCTTCAGAAAGAACTGCCTCTACCCGAAGGTATGCCCCTCCAGATCCAGCGAGCGCATAGAGCCCTGTCATGCAAGCCTGGGCCCGACGCGACACCGAGATCTATAATCATCAACTTCCTTCAGTTTGATGTAAAAGAGATGGTCCTTAGGTTTGCCTGGAAGAAAAAAGTGTTGCTGGGAAACAAACAGATTTTCTTCGACCACGACTACGCATATGAAGTCATGGAGAAACGCAAATCATACATGGGAATAAAAAAGGCACTAAAAGAGAGGAACATTCGGTTCCAAACGCCCTTCACGCGGATTCGTATCTACTGGAGCACCGTTCCCCGGTCTTACGAGGACGCAGAGGACGCAGCGGAGGAACTGAGAGCACGGGGCATAGAGGTGGCCCCCACACGCGCAAACTCGGGACCCAGCACCGAAGAGAAAGTATGTAAAACATTTTCATGGCACGGGGTGGATATGGAGAGGGACAGAGGGCCACGAATGGAAACTCGAGTCCGACGCAAACTGCGGGAATATAGAAGAGACTACTAAATATAAATGACAAGGAGGATAGGAGCTACACTCACAGGCAAGCAGTCTATATATAAGAAGGTAAAAATGCTCTATTTGGTTTCATTGCTGTTTAAGTCGGTATGTTGATAGTTCAGTTGATCAGATTTATAAGCTACCATATATGTTGGACTCATCTAGTGTAAGTGGGATGTACCAGTTGGACAGTCGCCACAACACTAGGGAGAGCCCCCTCCGTAAGGTGGGTCTTTTCTCTCCTCTCCCCAACAGGGACCCAAAGGAGTCAAATGACCCTGAGTATATGGACGAATCTATATTGGTTCTATTGTTTTTGTGTACCTATCTTAGTTTTGTGTTAACAGTGGGGGCACAATGTTTTATTTCAGTGACATTTGAAAAGCACATTCATGGTTCTGTCTGGTGTTATAATAAAGCCAAATGTTAAAGGTACTCTCACTTAATGTAAATGGGCTCCAAAGCCCGAAAAAAGCAGGGAAAAATTCTTAGTAAACTGAAAAGAGAGGATATTGATGTGGCATTTCTACAAGAGACACACTTAGTGGGCCTTGAGCACGAGACACTTAAGAGACAAGGTTTCAAGCATGCTTATTACTCTTCAAATGGTTTAAGACATACGAGAGGGGTGGTTATTTTAATATCAGGGAGGTTCATTTTTGAACACTTTGCTACAATTAGGGATAGAGAAGGCAGATTTATCTTGGTACAGGGCAAATTGGATGGGGAATTGATCACGTTCTATAATGTTTATATTCCTCCAGGTTCCACATTTGATTTCTATAGGCAAGTCCTCGAGAAAGTAGTGACAGAGGCACAGGGAATACTTGTCTGCGGAGGAGACCTTAATATTACATTAAAACCACATTTGGATGCATCGGGGAAGAGAATATCTCAAACACAAAAACTAACCAGAAAACTGAACCTTTTGATAGAGGAGATGGGATTGGTGGATACTTGAAGGCATCTTAATCCAACGGCAAGAAATTATACTTACTACTCACCTCCACATGCAACTTATTCGAGAATCAACTACTTCCTCACTTTTGGTACTGATATGAACAGAATACATGAATGCCATATTGGGCCAATGGACTTTTCAGATCACTGCCCTCTATATTTATCCTTAAATTATACTCAAAGGAGAAAAATAACCAACTGGAAATTAAATTCTAGTATACTGAATGAACGGACATGTGAACAGTTGACAAAAGACATTGCTGAATACCTGGAATTCAATGATAAAGATAAGTTACCCCCACCGATTTTATGGGGTGCGTGCAAAGCAGTGATGAGAGGAAAAATTATTGCTATAACCTCCAAAATTAAAAAAACCAAAGTTGTAAGATTCCAGAAGTTGCAGTCGGAACTATTACACATAAAAAGAGGCCACACATAAAAATACTATTGATATTAAGACAAAATTAGAAATGGCAAAGAAGAGAAATCTAATTAGATTGAGATATACACTCATGACATCCAAACAAAATTAATGTTGACTAAACAAAGACACTACGAGGGGGGAACTAAATATATGAAACAATTGACATATAGATTAAGAAAACAACAAGCAGACAGAACAATATATAGGATAAGGGACCCAGAAACTAAAATGGAAATGCAGGGTATAGAGGAAATTAAGGATTGCTTTAAGAGATACTATGAAAAACTATATTCACAACCACCCACAAACGACGATGATCAAATGGAGAGTTTGCTTGACATGTTACACCTCCCTAAACTTACAGTAGAAGAAAACAAATCATTAGTGAAGCAAATTACAAGGGAAGAACTTCACTTGGCGATTGGAAAACTTAAGGCAAACAAATCTCCAGGTACAGATGGTTTTTACTGCGGAGTGGTACAAGAAATTAAGGGAACCTCTGACCCCGGTCTTACTTAAAACATTTAATTGGCTACTTACGAAGGGAGAAGTACCCTCCTCATGGAACCAAGCCATAATTTCTGTTATACCTAAAGATGATAAAGACAAACTAGAATGTTCCAACTACAGGCCAATACGTGTATTAAATGTAGATTACAAATTGTTTACGTCAATCATAGCACGGAGACTTGAAGGGATCATCCCAAGGATAATAAATCTACAAATTATTAGACATATTAATTTAAATAAAATACCAGCTATATTATTGAGTCCAGATGCTGAAAAAGCTTTTGACTCTGTGAGATGGGAATTTTTATTTCAAGCAATGCTTAGATTTGGGTTTAATGGGTCCATCATCACTATATTGAGGGCCTTGTATAATAGCCCAACTGCAAAAATAAAGATTAACGGTGAACTTTCAGATGCTTTCAAGCTTGAAAGGTCCACAAGACAAGGATGCCCACTGAGTCCACTCTTATTTGCTATTTTTATAGAGCCATTGGCTCAAAGGATTAGGCAGAATGGTAACATAAAAGGGATTAATATCGCTGGAAGTGAGCAGAAATTGGCCTTGTTTGCAGATGACATTTTGGTTTACTTATCAAAACCTACCGAATCACTTATGGAGCTCATGTCAGTGTTAAAGGAGTATGGGCTATACTCGGGATATAAATTGAATATACAAAAACACAAGTTCTTAGTAGCTTTTATAGCCCTCCCCAGAATCTGCTCAACAAATACAAACTAAGCTGGGACAAAAGAACTATCAAATATCTGGGCATAAACTTATCAATGGATATAACTAGCTTGGAAGAAATCAATTACCCCCTACTTAAAAAAGATATCATGCTAGATATTAGCAGATGGTCATTAATCCCCTATCTAAGCATCTCTTCTAGAGTGGACATCATAAAAATGAATATGCTCCCAAAGATATTGTACTTATTCCAGTCTGTTTCTATAGAAAACCCTGATAGATACTTTGTAGAGTGGGATAGGACCCTCTCAAGATTTATATGGGCGGGTAATAAGCCAAGAGTTAAGTTCAAAACACTTCAGCTTCCCAAAGATAAAGGAGGATTAGGCCTCCCTTGCCTACAGGATTACTACAGGGCAACACAAATAAGAAATCTGGTGGGCTGGTGTAAACCCGGATACTGTTCAAGATGGAAGGAAGTGGAATTGTCCTTGGGAGGTAATTTTCCTGTCGGGGCACTGATAGGAGATCCGTCAGAGTTACGACTCCTGGGAGACCCAGGCAACCCTTGGATAGTAAGTTCAATAAAAATATGGGGAAGAGTACTTAAAAAGTACCATTTAAACCAGAGGGCCGGTTTCCTTAAATGGTTTGCATATGACCCAGAATTTTTGCCTAGTAAG
>NW_024586488.1:0-4605 GCF_018398535.1 Haplochromis burtoni
TCTTGTTTGATGGCAGATACTCCCTTCACCCTGGCCAAAAAGGCTAAAATGACCAAAGAAAAAGTGGAAAACTGTTAAACATGAGAGGTTTTTGGACAAAGTTTGTGTTTTTTCCATTGTTTAAGCACTGCTTCCAGCCAAGAGCGATACCATATATGCCCTATAGCTGCAGAAAAAGCTAACATTGTTATCTTTTTACAAAAAACAGCTGAAAATGAGAGGTTTATGGACCAATTTTGTGTTCTCCATTCTTTAAGCACCGGTTTGAGCACCGGCACCGTTTCAAAAGTACCGATTTGGCACCGGTATCGGATAAAACCTAAACGATACCCATCCCTAGTAAACACCAAGAAAAAAACACACATGATGAGCCAATTTTGAAGGTATTTCACATCTGCTACAGGAACAAGTGGTCTTCAGCTGTCTCTTGTCATTTTTTGTGTGTGTATGTGTGTGTGTGTGTCCTGGAATTGCAAAACTCAATTCAATTATGCACCTATGCACCTACATCCACTAAAATTCAAGTCCTGGACACCCAAACCTCAAGGCTCATATAATTGGCATTAATTATGGAGCTCCTCCTGGTTCTGTGATGGGACCAAATGTATTTGCATTATGCATTCTTCCCTTAGGCAGTATTATTAGAAGGCATAGAATACATTTGCATTGCTATGTTGGGGTGATACTCAACTTTATCTGTCTATCTGTCAACAAAAACAGACAAACACACCAATTAATTAAACTGAAGAAATGTAAAGCTATAAGGACCTGGATCACCTCCAATTTACTGCTTCTAAATTAAGATAAAACTGTGGTTATTGTATGTGGGCCTAAAAATCATAGGAACATGTTTTCAAGTTTTTCATTCAGTGGGAATGAAACACATATTGTGATGACTCTATGGGTCTTCATATTTTAATGTTCACTATTGTTGTGATCTGGCACTATGTAAATAAAACAGAATTGAAATTAAATTGAATATTGACATTCAAATTATTACAATATGTTCAAAATAAAAAACAGTCTTGATGAACTGACCTTAGAGTCTCAAGCCTACAGTTTGCACTCTCTAGACCAGTAAACAGCTGCTTCAAAGCTGAATCAGGGAGTTTGGCTCCACTCAGGTCCAGCCCTGTTAGATGGGAGGGACTGGACTTCAGAGCTGATGCGACAATTTCACAGTGACTTTCTGAGAGTTCACAGCTAGAAAGCCTGTGATGGAAAATATATCACCACACATGTTATAAAGTGGACAAATGAGTTTTCCTCCATTTGATGAGAAACACTTGAAAAATTTCCAGCTTCATCTACATAAGTGGAACATTTAGAGTCTGTTGTCCAAACAGTATAGAAATTAAACTTAAATTAAACTAACTGAACATCATCAGATTCAATATTAGCACAATTTAAAATTGCTGTAACTGAACCATTACTTAAAATCAGTTACTTATTCCGCTTGTGGTAGCTAACTATAATTTGAATTTGAAAGACAGAGATCCTCTCTACTTTTAAGACTAGCCTTTAAAATGTACTTTTTGTATTGCAAGGGCTGGATGAGGTGGCCCTGAACCATCACTTTGTTATTCTTCTATCATTTCATGCTGAGAATTTTCCATAATGAACTCTTTTGCAAGCGCCTGGGTATGAGATAGGCCACCATGAACTACTCAAAGATGCAAGTAGGTCAGACAATGTAAGACTGACAGTGGCAATGTGGCTATTCTAGCAGACAGGAAATCAGACAGAATGACCATGAGAAGCTAGAAAAGTACTGTCAAAAGATCTTGTCAATTTCTGCAGGATGAGTCTTTCTCTCATGTAATCGGTACTTTAGAACATAGATTTGAGCACAAATTATTTTTTAATGATAACTATATCTGGTCTTACCGTGCCTTTCTGCAGTTTCTTATAGCTGGAATAAGTCTTCGTTGTCCCTCCTTTGATGTATTATACTTATTCAGGTCCAGGTCATCCAGAACCTCCTCTGACATCTGGAGCATGTAGGCCAGAGCTGAGCAATGGATGTCAGATAGTTCCTTCTCTGATCTGTTTTCTGATTTCAGGAACTCTTGGATCTCCTGATGTACTGAGAAGTCATTCATCTCCATCAAACAATGAAAGATGTTGATACTTCTATCAGGAGAGATTTTATCACTCTTCATCTTCTTCAGATTATTGATGACTCTCTGGATAATTTCTGGACTGTACTCCATCTTATTGAGCAGACCTCCTAAGAGTCTCTGGTTGTAGTCTAGTGACAGGCCATGAAGAAAGCGGACAAATAGATCCAGTTGGCCATTCTTACTTTGGAGAGATTTCTGCATGACAGTGGAAAGAAAGTCCTCTTGAAAATAGATGGGCATACCATCATCAAAATCATCAGTAAATAAATCTGGAAAATCATTTCTCAGAAACTTCTCCAGCACCTCTTCCTTCCTGTTGCTGTAACAGTGGAACATGTAGACAGCAGCCAGAAACTCCTGAATGCTCAGATGAACAAAGCAGTAGACTGGTTTCTTGAAGATCGCACACTCTCTTTTTAAGGTCTCTGTACAAATGCCTGAGTACACTGAGGCCTCTGTGACATTCAGACCACACTGCTCCAGGTCTTCTTGGTAAAATAGGATGTTTCCTTTCTCCAGATGTTCAAAGGCCAGCCTCCCCAGCTTCAGGAGAACATCCCTGTCAGCCTGCATCAGCTCCTGTGGACTCGTCTCATGTCCCTCGAGGTATTTGTGCTTCTTTCTCTTTGTCTGAACGAGCAGGAAGTGTGAGTACATGTCAGTCAGGGTCTTGGGCAGCTCTCCTCTCTGCTCTGTAGTCAACATGTGCTCCAGAACTGTAGCAGTGATCCAGCAGAAGACTGGGATTCTACACATGATGTGGAGGCTCCTGGATGTCTTCATGTGGGAGATGATTCTGCTGGACAGCTCTTCATCACTGAATCTGCTCGTGAAGTACTCCTCCTTCTGGGCGTCAGTGAAACCTCGTACTTCTGTTACCCTGTCAACACATATAGTAGGGATCTGACTGGATGCTGCAGGTCGGGAAGTTATCCAGACGAGAGCCAAGGGAAGCAGATTCCCCTCGATGAGGTTTGTCAGCAGCTCGCTGACTGATGACTTCTGTGTGACATTAGACACAAGCTTCCTGTTGGTGAAATCCAATGAAAGTCTGGTTTCATCCAGGCCGTCAAATATGAACAAAAGTTTACAGACAGCGAGCTTCTCTGCTGTGACCTTCTGTAATGCTGGATGGAAAACATGGAGCAGCTCTAGAAGACTGTACTGCTCATCTGTGATCACGTTCAGCTCCCTGAATGAAAGCAGAATCACCACACTGATGTCTTGGTTCTCCAAACCTTCTCCCCAGTCCAGAGTGAACTTCTGTACTGAGAAGGTTTTTCCAATGCCGGCAATGCCATTTGTTAGAACAACTCTAATGGGTCTCTGTTGGTCAGCCAAAGCTTTAAAGATGTCCTGGCACCTGATTGGAGTGTCATTGATGGTCTTGGAAGCTGTCTCCAGCTGCCTCACCTCATGTTGGGTATGAACTTCTTCACTCTGTCCCTCTGTGATGTAAAGTTCAGTGTAGATCCTGTTGAGCAGAGTCCCACTTCCTGTTTCATCACTTCCTTCAGTCACATGTTCACATCTCCTCCTTAGACTGATTTTATGTTCATCTAATACCTCCTGCAGACCAACATCTGCTAAAAGAAAGAAAAACAATGATGCTAAATAGATAGAAAACTCTTTAATACCCATCACAATAAGAAGTCCAGGCTTTAGATGTTCAGTCGTACTTTGAGCACAACCTCTCTGACTGGCGGTCTGCAGTCTGGACCTGCATCCAAACTGTGGACACAAGGAGTCTCTCCCTTGTCTGCAGAACCAGTGTCTACAATTGGTAGAGACTGGATCCTTCAGGATGTCCTGACACAAAGCACAGTAGGACAGCTGCTCCTCCACACTAACATGACTCTTCTCTCTGTGGACATGAAGGAAAAAATATTCTGACCAGAAAAATACACAGTAAAGTCAGAAATATAAATATAAATATAATTAAAATATAAATATAATTATATAAATATAATTACTCAGTTCAGCAGAAACAGTCTCTTACTTTTTGTCTAAGGTTGCGGGTTCATCACTGAAGTTTGGATTATGCTCTTTGGACCAATCACTCTTCGCAGACACACAGCTAGATTCTGCAGATGATGTGATGTGTATGTGGTGTTGATCTCTGGAAACACAAACAAAGCATAAACAAACTAACCCCCCCCCCAAAACCCTTGTCATTCATGGACATAAAATGTTTTTTGTTGTTTGTTTTTTTTCATGGCAGCTTTTGAGACAGTTTTGGGTTTTGCCATGAAACTAGGCTGAGCAGTCAGGCCACTGTGATTAAGAGAGGATTTAAGAAGTGCTCACTTGTAACTTCCTGATTGCATCACATTCAAAAGCACAGACTATTGACTCAAACATGGGCTGCAGGTAGTCCAACTTTTCCAAAATGGCACATTATTACATCCCATTGCCATAAGGGTTGCTTAGTCTCCCAGCACAGTCTCAAGCAGAGGTGGGACCAAGTCATTGTTTTGCAAGT
>NW_024586489.1:0-4604 GCF_018398535.1 Haplochromis burtoni
AAAAAGCACATAAATGTCCACAGCACAACATTATGGAGCACGTGACAAGCCACAGGGTCGGGTGGGGGATGAGGAGTAATCCGAAGCAAACACAGCAGCCATCCTGCCTGAAGTCAAATACTGGCCACTGTGAACTGGCTAAATTTTACTCACTTCTTTAGGGAGTTTTACTGCACTTAGTTTTACCGTAATCCCTCCAGAAAAGCAAGCACTTTGTTTCCTTTCAGTTCATCTAGACTCAAAAAAGGGGGTTGGGAAATTAATGTGTGAAGCCATTTAGCATGCATCCATGAGTTGTCTGTATGAACCTACAAAAACATGAGGCACAGAGCCCAGGTCTGCACTCAGAGATAAGTTGGATGAATGTACACTGTCATTCACAGAGAGCCAATGTGCTTTTTCTGCTAAATGGGCTAGGGATACGCCACAAGATGAGGCTTGACTCTGAAATACACACAGGGATGATGGAAAACTATTTTTAATTTGCAGGTAAGATCTGGATAGCGTTGCTGTGTAACACGCGTAGAGTGTCACATTTGGGTACAGTTTCCACACAGCAGAAGAGTTCTGGGCTAGAGTTTTCTGATCGGCTGAGGCCTTTTTGTGCGGAGTTTGGATGGCAGGCGTAGGTTATCCACAGAGATACATACTGATTCCAGATATTATGGTTTACTGGTGGTGGAATGTAAGTATCTCTGAGTTTTCACAGTAATAGATATGTTGCCTATCTCAGGTGTTATCCTACCCGCCCTCTATTTTAAGTAGGACGGGCTCCAGCCACACTGCAAGCCCAAGCTGTGTATAATTGTGAGAGTTTTGTTCACTATTCCCATGAGATCATCAGACTTATCGAGTCTGAGAATCTGTTTGAGAATATAAACTTTGTGAATGTTACCATACAAAGCTCCTCGGCACAATGACACATTCGCTCAAATGTCTCTACAGTTATCTGACATGCTGTGGCCTAAACACTCAGTCGCTGTCTTTACAGTGTACCCGCCTCTGTTGGACCCTTTCTGTAGCCTCTGGTCACAACCTAGAGCCAAACTCCTCAGTTACATTAGAACAGGGGTGTCAAATTTATCCGGCCCGTGAGACAATTTCTTGTGTCGGTATGTAGGAACTGAATCTTCAGCCCTGCTGAGAATCCATGCAGGGTGGGAACTTTATTTTGATGGACAAACCGGGCGGCCAATCACATGCAAAGACAGACTGGGATCATACGATTATGTGAAAGGAGGAAAAGGCTCAGATGTTCTGTAGACAGCAAGCATATTGTCACGGCGAGTGGGATGAGCCATGTGGAGAAAATAAAGGAGGCAGGCACTCGTGGAGGTGCAAAAGAGGTTTACTGTAAAAATAAAACACAAGTTGAAAACGGCAAACGGAACTGAAGATAATCTAAACTGGGTAAACTAAACTACTAAACATGAACAAGAACACGAAGGAGGGTGAGCTGAGGCATATGACCGTACACAGCAGGGAGAACACATGGAATGAAACATGGTAGATTTACAGACAGACCAGCAACTAGCACACAGTTAGACACGACTTAAATACACACAGGAGAACACAGGGAGATTACAAACAGGTGGGGAACACAGCTGGGAGTAATAGACAAGACGAGACAGGGGAAGAAAAACAGAATACACTGACATCAGACGTGACCCTTCAAAGTAAAACAGGAAACGAGACAATTCACAAGACACAGACTAGACACTGAACTAAGCCTACATTAAACATGAGACACAAAACCTAAGAACTAAGCTGTCACCAACAATAACTGAAACATAGATTTATAATAATAATCGACAAAACACCAGAGAATCAGAAAATAATCCATAATACAAAAATAAACCAAAACATAAGAAACTCAAAATGCTGGGTCAAAATGACCCAGAACCATGACACATATACGCAACTTTTCATTTTCTACTTGGCTGCTGGTCCTGGCCTCCACCAGCAAATGCAACCCATAGACAGACAGGGAGGGGGTGGTTCATTAATAGAGTAAGATGGGTTCTCTGTTTCTGTTTGTTGTGCAGGCTTTGAAAGCCGCTAAGCCACACCCTCCTGGGTTCTGCAGAACACTGGCAAAACTGCAGAGCTCTAACAATTGATTATCAAACGCTGGATATTTGGCGTTGAGGTAACAAGACAAACTTATAGACTGATTATAATGATGAGATTATACCAAATGAAGTTAAGGAAATGAATGCAAAGAAAGAATATTGATTGATTTTTACAAATGCAACTTTTATAAAGAATGTCAGACAATTGTGCAGAAATAGTTTTTGTCATCAAGCAATTTTCTATAGCAGAGGTATTAAGTCCCTTTGGTTATGTATTTTTCCCATCAATAAAGTTAGATGACAGCTCTGACCCATTGCTCTTTGTACACTCATGAACGTGAAATCCCTAACAGAGAATCTACAGGGTGGCCATTTATATGGATACACCGTAATAACATGGGATGGTTGGTGATATTAAAGTCCTGTTTGTGGCACATTAGTATATGTGAGGGGGGCAAACGTCTCAAGATGGGTGGTGACCATGGTGGCCATTTAGAAGTCGGCCATCTTGGATACAACTTTTGTTTTTTCAATAGGAAGAGGGCCATGTGACACATCAAACTTAATGGTAATGTCACAAGAAAAACAATGATGGTCTTGGTTTCAACGTAACTTTATTCTTTCATGAGTTATTTACAAGTTTCTGACCACTTATAAAATGTGTTCAATGTGCTGCCCATTGTGTTGGATTGTCAATGCAACCCTCTTCTCCCACTCTTCACACACTGATAGCAACACCGCAGGAGAAATGCCAGCACAGGCATCCAGTATCCGTAGTTTCAGGTGCTGCACATCTCGTATCTTCACATCATAGGCAATTGCCTTCAGATGAGAAGATAAAAGTCTAAGGGGGTCAGATCGGGAGACCTTGGGGGCCATTCAACTGGCCCACGATGACCAATCCACTTTCCAGGAAACTGTTCATCTAGGAATGCTCGGACCTGGCACCCATAATGTGGTGGTGCACCATCTTGCTGGAAAAACTCAGGGAACGTGCCAGCTTCAGTGCACAAAGAGGGAAACACATCATCATGTAGCAATTTCAAATATCCAGTGGCCTTGAGGTTTCCATTGATGAAGAATGGACCCACTATCGTTGTCCCCATATACCACACCAAACCATCACTTTTGTTGGTCCAACAGTCTTGGAGGGATCCATCCAATGTGGGTTAGTGTCAGACCAATAGCGATGGTTTTGTTTGTTAACTTCACCATTCACATAAAAGTTTGCCTCATCACTGAACAAAATCTTCTGCGTGAACTGAGGGTCCTGTTCCAATTTTTGTTTTGCCCATTCTGCAAATTCTGTGCACCAATCTGGGTCGTCCTCGCTGAGATGCTGCAGTAGCTGGAGTTTGTAAGGGTGCCATTTGTGAGTAGCTAATATCCGCCGAAGGGATGTTCGACTAATGCCACTTTCCAGTGACATGCGGCGAGTGCTACGCTGTGGGCTCTTGCTGAATGAAGCTAGGACAGCCACTGATGTTTCTTCATCAGTGACAGTTTTCTTGCGTCCACATTTTGGCAAATCCAACACTGAACCAGTTTCACCAAACTTAGCAAGCAGTTTGCTGACTGTAGCATGGGAGATGGGTGGTCTCGTAGGGGGTCTGGCATTGAAATCTGCTGCAATGACCCGGTTACTGCGTTCACCAGATATCAACACGATTTCGATCCGCTCCTCACGTGTTAACCTCTTCGACATGTCAATGGCTGTGAACAAATAGAAACTTGTAAATAACTCATGAAAGAATAAAGTTACGTTGAAACCAAGCACACCATTGTTTTTCTTGTGACATTACCAATAAGTTTGATGTGTCACATGGCCCTCTTCCTATTGAAAAAACAAAGGTTGTATCCAAGATGGCCGACTTCTAAATGGCCACCATGGTCACCACCCATCTTGAAGAGTTTGCCCCCTCACATATACTAATGTGCCACAAACAGGACTTTAATATCACCAACCATTCCTGTTTTATTACGATGTATCCATATAAACGGCCCACCCTGGAGATTGCTTTTTGGCACAAGCTAAAGCCACCTGCTGTGTTGCAAAGATCCTGTCATTTGATACATATGATACAATCAAGTCCAAATGCATAATATGAAAGAACGCTGCTCTGTGCTGTGTATTAAATAGTGGTCATAACAGCTGTTTCCAAACTGTTACACTTACTGACTCTTAAAAATAAGCAGACTGTGGTAGCGTTTTTTCTTTCCTTTCTTCTCGTCTTTTTTAAGAGGGCATGTAGAACTTTTAAGAGTTCTACATGTTCTCGTTTCACCCAAAATCCCGTGGTACAGTCTAGTCTAAGGATCTGGTCACAATTCAGGAGTCATTTTAAGTACGTCTCTGCATCAGTACACATGCCCATCACACAGAACCATCTGTTTACTCCTGGCCTCATTGATGGTACCTATGTACAGTGGAAGTGTCATGGTATTAATACGTTTAAGGATCTCTATAAAGATGGCACTTTCTTAACTTTTTTAGACCTGTGTTCAGAAACAAATCTTCCGGCTACCAATCTA
>NW_024586490.1:0-4604 GCF_018398535.1 Haplochromis burtoni
AGTAAAAACAATAAGAACTTTTCAAATATTTCATGTTTTAAAAAAAGAAAACAAAAAAGTGTACTTCTCAAATCTGACAAAAAAACTTGACTTCTAAGGAAAACTCACATGATAAATCGGTGTCAGATGAAAAACTTTCATAAACCCTGAATATATGATTCAAGTAGTTAAATACGGAGCCTCACACGGGACATTGCAGAAAAAAAGAAAGAAGACGAAGATGGACTTCTGTGAGATCTCGCAAAACTTTTGTGAGTGCGGTGTTCCCCCCCAGCTCTAGTGGGCCTCGACTTCCTGGTCAGCCTTGAGCTGGTGGGTAACAGATGTCTCCGAAAACATCGGCGCACTTTTGCAAATAATTGATGTCTTGATAAAAAGTGCAGATATTTGCCGCCATTGTTAGAAACTGGAATTGGCTGGGCCGTGTTATGAATTCTGGGATAGGTTGGGCCACGAAGGATACACCGACTCGGCCTTCAAATGCGACCTGTGAAGGATTGCAGCCTATTTTGTGAGATTTCACTGAAGTTCATCTTTATTTTTTTTTCCCTCCAATGTCTCTTCTGGGGCTCTGTAGTTAAATGTAGTTAAGTTAAAAATAAATGTAACAATGGAGACATTGCTGTATATATATTTTTTTTAAATCAACAAAGTGATCAATAGTGTTCTATGGTAATATGTAATTCAGTGCACCAAAATAGTTGTATTAGATTTCAACTTACTTTATTTTCTATTCCAGCAACATTTGAAATAGAGTGGGAAAAATAAACAGTACACAGTGAATTTCAGCTACTTGCACACTGTTTCTATATTACTGTGAATATGTTGGTCAGGTTACAGAAGTTTTTTTTTATGCACATGAAAAATATCACCATCAAATTCTGTAATATTTCTACAACAATACATATAATAAAATATGTTCTATAGTTGAGCACTGCATGAGGCCAAAATCTTCTTATGTGCTCTTAATGAAGGTTTAAACATCATCACCATACGGGTGTAGGAAAATTTAATTATCTCCCTGTTCAACTGTTAGACAATTTTAGGAAATGTGGTGATTCTTAAAGTGTTTACAACAGCAAAATATTCAAAATCATATTAATTTAAACCCACAACTCATTCCTTTACTTATTTTCTACTTTGTCACCAAACTTTCCTGCAATGTATTTATGTTTCAAAGTTTCAAGATCCAAATGCAAATAAACAAAAAGACATCTAAAATATGAGTAGACTGAGGTCATTAGAAAATGTGAGGTTTGTATTGTTGCACTGAGGTGCACACACTCAAGGTTGTTACACTACCAGTACAAATTTATCTCTGTTCTTCTCCTGAATGGACAACAGATGGCAAGCATACACAGTTTGCAACACAATCATCATTCCTTTTTGACTTTGTTTCTGTAAAATAACTTACGCAACAGAAACCTGACTGCTGAAACAAAAATGGTAAATACTAGCAGAATAACTGCCAGCAGAAAGGCTGCCACATCGATCGAGTAGTACTGGATGCTGGACATCTTGTAAGACTCCGTCCTTAAGTGCGCCGCTCCTTTGTGCCGCATGACAAACTCGATCCAGAACATGGCTCGGTCCAGCGGTTTCGTAGGCTGATCTCTTTGGATGCTGGACAGCTCCTTCATCTTCTCCCTGTAGGATGGTTGGTAGAGTACCTCCTTTAGCGCCTCCAAGAAGTTTTCTTTGTTCACTGTTGCAATATCAAGGACTTTGGCCACACCTCTTGCTTTCATCCTGAAGAAGTTATCAGCCTGGTCAAACATAAGGGGCAGGCCAACCAGGGGCACACCGTGGTAAACGGCCTCCTGTATCCCATTGGTGCCTCCATGGGCCACAAACACTCTGGTCTTGGGGTGACCCAGGAGGTCATTTTGGGGCAACCAGTCCAAGATTTGCGTGTTATTACCAAGGGTGGATGGTCTTTTGCCTTTGTGCCTCCAAATCACCTTCTGAGGAAGTTCTGCAAAAGCAGCAGCAATGTCTTCAGCGATGTCCTCTGGAAGTTTTTCTACCAAGCGACCCCAGTGTCATCACAATGACACCATGTTCACCTGAGCTCTGCACAAAGTCCTCTAGCTCTTTAGGCAGGGGCTTGGAGGGTTTGCACTGAAATCCTGACATGTAGACAATGTTTGGCATTGTGGGTCGAGGGAACTCAAAGGTGAAATCGTTTCTCATCAGCCAGATGTCTGCTGACTGAAACAGCTCCATGTAATGTACATCACTGCCAAAATGACGATGGACAAATGGTTTGTAAGTTGATTCTGTCATATACCAAATTTGAAACGTTGAGAAGAAAAAGTAGAGCATATTCTGGACACGCTGAATGAAAGTCATCTTGTCAGTCAGCTCTGACCCTGGTGTAGGTATGTAAGAGAGTGGGGAAGGTGCAATTGCAAAATGGCCTTCACCCTGAATAGTCCATCGGACATTAAAGACAAGTGGAAGACCCAAACGGTGAGCCATTAAAGCACCTGTGCCAATCCCAGGATCAGTCAGAACCAAATCATATTTGGCATCATGAAGGCTCTGCATCAGCTTGGTATCCTCAAACATTCCCTCCACCATCTCAAGCACCTTCACATGCATTTGATAAAAATGTGTCATCAGGTCATACTCCATTGATAATCGAGTCCAAAGAGAAGCACCTTGTTGACGCATGTCTAGTATTTTCATGACAAATCCCCCAAAGCGCTCTTCATCAAATCCGGCCGAGGAATTTATAGTGATGGTCTTGTAGTCGGGGGACTCTGACTTGATGTACCAGGTGTCGTTTGGCCGCACCACTGTGACTTCATGACCTCTGGAGTGAAGCTCTGCGATGATGATATTCATGTTGATCCAGTGACTTCCATCCACAGGGAACACCAAGACTTTCCCTCCATTTACCAACAATGTAGAGCATAGCAGCACTGCAAGTGCCAGCAAGTTTGGATGGCACATCTCTGAAAGAGTCAGACAAAGATGTCAAGATGTTAGATTATTTCTTAAGCAAATGGTTTGAGTTCAAGAGTTTGTATCACCCGAATAACTAATGAGAGATATACCTGAGATAAAGTTCAAGTTGGGAAAATATGGACTGGCCAATATTTAAACTTAACCACTGGATGTCAGACGTATTTGCCAGCTCTGCTTTGGTTTTGGCATCGATAAGATAACAACTTAAATTTAAAGGTAAAGATATAGATGTGAATGATTATCTTAAAGTCATAAGCCTCTTACTCACAGCAGTGATCATCCTGGGCAGTTGACCTCATTAATGATAAGTTAGTAGCTTTGCCGCTAAATGTTCATACCTTTTTAACTTCGTAGTCACAAGGAAACAGCAAAACAAGAAATAACTTATGTATGAATAAAAAATGATCCTCCAAAAGAGCATGAAAGACCTTCTCTTGATTAGGGTTATGGTGTAATTTAAGGTTTTGGAAGCAGTCCATTATTGTTATTGTCAAATGTTACAATCAGAGAAATTTAGATGACCTTTAGTTGAATTCCACAGTCAACATTCATATAAACTATTGGTCAAAAGTTTTAAAACACTCCCAATTTTTCTATTTTTCTAATTGAAAATTATGAAGTTTAGTGTCTCATTGCACACTGAAATGAAAGCATAGTATAAACAAGCAATTGGAGTTAAAAAAGAAATCATTGAATCAGTTTATAGTCAAAATCTATTCTAAACTTTTCACTCATTAAAGTAGCCACTTTTGGCAGATATAACAGCCGAGCACACTTGTGGCATTCTTCCTACAGTAGAAATCAAATATTCTTCACAGAGTTCTTCCCATATGTGTTGCAGAAGTTCCCATAAATGTATGGCCATTGTAGTTTGCTTTGCTTTCACTCTTCAGTCCTTTTCATCCTAAACCAGATCGATGGGGTTTAAGTCTGGAGACTGTGCTGCCACTCCATGTTTTCAAGCTTACCAACTTGTTCTTTTTTTCCTGAGGTAGTTATGGCATAGGTTGGACTTATGTTTTGGGTCATTATCTTGCTGTAGGATGAACCTTTGACCAACTAGGTGCAGAGGGTATTGCATGGCGCTGCAGAATGCTGTGGTAGCTGTTTTGGTTCAGGGTGCTGCTCATTCTGTCCTAATCACCAACCCTGGATCCAGCAAAACAGCCCCAGACCATCACACTTCCTCCTCCATTTTGACAGTGGATGGCACACACTGTGGAACAATCTTTTCGCCTACTCGACGGTGTACAAAGATCCTGCTTGATTAACCAAAGATTTCAAATTTTGATTCATAAGTCCATAATACCTTCTTCTAGTTTTCAGTAGTCCAATGGTGGCGTTTCGTGACCCAGGCAAGCCTTTTTGTCTTATTATGACACCTTAGTAGGGATGGGTACCGGTATCTTCTGACATAAACGGTAGTAACTAGACCGAAAAGCAGCACATATTTCAGTGCTTTTTCCCCCCTGAGATGTCATACACTTTGGATTCTAGCCAATCATTTTACCTTTGCAAGGATAGTAGGCGGGCCCAGATACGTACGTTCTTTTATTTTTATTTTTTATTTATTTATTTATTTTTTTGGCCTGTCCCGTTTGGCTCTTTTGCCATCAGAATTGTTGTCTAAA
>NW_024586491.1:0-4603 GCF_018398535.1 Haplochromis burtoni
GGGTTGTAAGCCTCAGCGGTGCGCAGACGTCTGTTTCCATCGAAGCCACCAACCTAAAAGTAAATGCATGGGTGAAATGACTGACTGTAGTTGAAACCAGTTTCACAGCACCCTTGTAAGGATGTGCACCTGCTATACTTCTTAAGCTGTTTTTCGCACAGATACTTCAGAAAGTGACTGTAAGAATTAAGTTGCAATACTATCCAAAGTTGCCTTTAATATGTAGCAGACACAATCAGATGCTGCTTTAGGTGTGGTCTGACTACTGGAATTACTCTGATTTGTTTAGGGTTTTACCTGGATAAAGCGAAAAGTTACCCGACATACTCTGGTGCCGTTATATGGAGTTTACACATCAAATTTGTTTAAAAAAATAAGGCTCATTAATGTTCCACTATTTGAATTCTCCCAGGTCCCTCTGTTTGGGAATGTCAAGAAAAGATCAGGATGTAGCGGCTGTGTGAAAATGACTTGTGAGTTAAAAAGAAAAAGTAAAATAAAGTAAAAGTGGGCTGTTTTGGAAGTCTTTATGACTCGGAAGGTTAGTGGTTTGATCCCTGGCTCCTCCAGTCTGCATGTGAAGAGTGTGAATGTGTATGAATGTAGTTAGGAACCACTCAGTTCAGAGAAAGTGTGTGATTGGGAGAATGTGGCAGGTTGTATAGAGCACTTTGAGTAATCCGGGAGAGTAGAGAGTAGAAAAGCGCCATATCACCTCAAATTGTTCTGGGCCAGCAAAGGGCCAGCAGTGTATCTACAACTGGCCTTGTGCTGGCCCATGTGTGGGCCACGTCTGGCAAACCAGATCTGGGCCACTAAAGGGCCGTCATTCTTTGCGGTATGTGGGCCATGTGAAAGCACATTGTGTGGGCCAGATCCGGGCCATACCAATTTTGCTGTGTGGGTTTCACATGCGAGATGTGAAATCATTAGTGAAATCATCAACATTTTAAGAATGGGGCACATTTACATCGTGAAATGAAAAAAATACATGAAGGATAGGAATCTGATAATTGATAAATACAAAACAAAGTTGGCAATTTTTTTTTTAACCCAAACTGTCAGCCTTGCTGATCAAGGCACATTACAGATGTGACTTGTATGTTACGTAAGTGTCAGCACTACTTTCTGGTCTTACTGCAAAGACATGATCCGCATATGCAATGACACCTATCCCTCTGCGGCGGCTGTTCATGGGACTGATCATCGTCCACTGGTCAGTCTCTGGGTTGTAACATTCAGCTGTCTGCAGACACTCGTTCCCATTGAATCCACCACAAATGTAAATCTGAAGACAAAAAAAGCGACATTCTGTAATTTTTACATTTCTTAGATTTCATTTGGAAACAATGTTGCCTGTAAGGGAAATGTTCCCACCTCATTTTTGAAGTAAAACTGATATTCAGTACTTTAGAGTCCAACTAAAAAATAAAATTATAATTGTTTCAAGGATAAAGAAATATTATACTTTTTTAACACACACCCATATGAAGGAAATTCATTAAAATTCAATTTCATTTAAAAATAATATATATACATATATGTATATGTATATATTAGTATATTTTTCAACTTTTAAAGTTGCATGCTATTATATTCTGTGAACTTAAAAGCTTTTTGAAAATCTTTTTCTTTTACATGATCAACATAACAATGAACACTATAAATTCTTCTGATACAGACTGACATTTAGACATTTAGTCCCTGCCTTTCAAAAATAAAAAAAGCGAATTCTTTTAATGACTTTTGTTTTCCTTATCATCACTATTACGGGCATACAGGTAGTTTTACAGGTGTAGTTTTGTTCAATTTAGGCCTTCGTCACTCTAGCTTAGAAACCAATTTGTGAGGTACCTTGCACCTCGCTTCACTGTAAAAAATGTGTATCCCCTGACTGGTTGGGAAGTGGTACCTGGAGGTTGATGGGTGTCACTAGTGTGAAATTGAAGAAAGGTGTTGCACCACAAACCTCCTTGTGTTTGCTTTGGTCATTAGCAGACTGTTGAGCACACCAGAGGTTTGCATGGAATACTCTGACTTGTCTGCAAACACTCACAAACTATTTGTAGAAGTCAGTGTCTTTCATACAACCACTCCCTAACCAGCCGAGGAATACATATTTTTCACTAGCAACTGGTTGTTACCAAAAGGTTGCTGACAGGTCTCTAGGCCTGTGTGCCTGAGACCCTACTCTATTTCTCTCCTGCTCTTTTACTTTACCCACCCGGCTGTGAAGTGTTGTGCAGCTGGCATCGCTCCTCTGTTCATGCATGGATGCAATAAGACTCCACTGGTTGGTTTCAGGTTGATAGCGCTCTGCACTGCTGAGTCGTACATGCCCGTCGTAGCCTCCCATGGCATAGATGAACCCGTTCAACACAGTCACGCTCACATAGCAGCGGCGGCAGTACATGGGTGCCACCTCATTCCAGGTGCGAGTGGTCAGGTCAAACCTACAGACGCTGTTGAAATGCTCCACCCTGTCGAAGCCACCAATGGAGTAGACGTACCCGTTGAGGAAGGCGGCTCCATGATAGGCACGAGGATGCTCCAGGTTGTTTGTTACATTGACCCAGCATTCAGCCCGATAATCATAGGCCTCGATGGCGTTAGTTGGATCACGGTCACTCCATCCCCCAATGGCCAGCAGGACGGAATGAGGCAGGCGGGGACGAGCAAGATGGGGACAGAGGCGAAACACATAGGGTCTGTTGGTCATATTTTGTGGTAATGGGGCGGGGGGGGGGGGGGGGGGGGGGTGGGGGGGGGGTGGGGGGGGGGGGGGGGCAGGGGGGCCCAGCCCTGGAGCAGGGTGCCGCCGGTGCATCGAGCCACCTGGGGGGTTATCATGGACAGACGGTCAGAACTGGTCTGCACCAACTGATTGAGCCGCACATTGTCCCTTAGGTAGTCTAAAGTCACCAGTCCCAGTCGGACCTACAGAGAGATGACAGAAGACAATAGGACTTAGACAATGGAAACATTGAATTTGAACTATATCAGTTTTAGTCAACTCAAGCTTCTTTAGGATAATGCTCGTAATGTTGTTTAATCTTCTTATTGCTAGCAAGAGGGAGACCAAAGTGAGACACCATTAGCCTTTTTGTCAACATATACAAAAGTCCTTTGTACAGTTCAGATGAAGATAAATTTTAAATCTAATGTGTTAAGTTTAACTTTGTTAATGGAAAATTGTATTTAGTAGTCAGTATAATCTTTTAGTGATATAAGTTTGCTTATGGTAGGATGCTGTTTGTAGTTATTTGTATTAGGAAATGTTTAACCAATCAATTGTGTAGTGACAGGATGTGTGATTTTTAGCAGGCTTGGTTCACCCCCACATCCTGGGAGCATGAGAGGTCGTACCTTGTTTTATTGTTTTAACGTAGCTATGTCTGTTTTAGTCTAAGTGCTTTAACTGCTGGACTTCCTCACCGTGCCATCTAGGGTGGGGGAGACTACCCTCTTTATGACCAAGGATGTACCTTTTGTGCCTTCATGTTATATGACCCTTTGATCAGCAGAACACACACACACACACACCACACACACACACACACACACACACACACACACACACACACACACACACACACACACACACACACACACACACACACACCACTGAAGTATAAATAAAGACCAGGGCAAAGCTCAGCGCGAGTCTCTGAGACTGCCCTTGCTAGCAAGAACTCTGTGTGTTTCTCTTCTCTGAGTCTTTACTGAAGAAGTGTTTTAGAATATTTTCCCTAACAAACTTTATATAAAAAACAAATGACATAAACTAAAATAAAGCTGCGGAACACAAACAGGGGAGAATGGTTGTACTTGTTACGGACAGTTTTTAGTCATAGGCCTAGCAACTACACTAAATAAATACAATTTATTCTATAATATGTGTGAAGCTTTCTGATACGGTTTTAATGATCTTGAAGAGAATTGCTTAAATGTGGTTTGGCTACAGCTGAAAAGAGCAACAGCTGGAGATAATAAAACATCCTTATACCCAGATGGATTGACTCAATCTATGACTTAAATGCTGAAGATTTAAGTCGAAACTAAATGTAGTAATGGAAGTTTATACACCTTAGACAACAGAGCGATGAGGTGTTGTTCCCGTTCTGCAGGCACATGGCTAATCCACTTTATAAGTGCTTCGTACGCAGTGCTCTCACACTGTACATTGAGGTCATCTCTTTCAAGAATATCACCAAGTTCCTCCACAGTTAGCTGCAGGAACTCCTCCTGAAGAACCACCTGCTCAAAGTTACTGATGATGTAGTGGAAGGCCTTGGCACGTAGTTCGGGTGATAAGTGTACTTTTGTGAACTGCCAAATGCCAACACAGTTCTCTGCGCAGAGTTGCTCCCCCACGAAGTCACTGCAGATTTTTACAATGTCCATTACATTGAGTTGATCAGCTGCCATGAGAAGTTCCACTGCGTTTTCCTCCGTTACAGAAACACTGCCAGTGTATGCAAAGTCAATGATGAGTGCCATCATCTCAGGAGACAAGCCAGGTATGTTGAAGACCTGTTTGTCTGGGTCGCTCCAAGAGGTGAAGAGAGCTCTGAGGGTAGAGATGGACACGGAGCAGAATTCT
>NW_024586492.1:0-4603 GCF_018398535.1 Haplochromis burtoni
AAGAAAATATTGATCTGCTTCTCTTAGTTTTGCACGTTTAAGCCGCAATTCAGACTCAAACAGTGTCACGGTTCTGGGTCCGTTGGACCCAGTATTTTGAGTTTATTATGTTTTGGTTCACTTTTGCATCATGGATTATTCTTTGTTTCTCTGGTACTTTGTGTTTCAGTTATCTTGGTGTTTTGGATTGTTTCTCATTCTCTTGTTGTGATGTTTATTATTATTATTATTATTAGTTTCATGTTTCTATTATCCATGTTTTAGAAATGGTGGTCTCATGTATAGTTCAGTTCCATGTTTCATTTTCTGTCTCTGTGTTGAGTCCATGTCTCTGAGTTGTGATTCATGTTTCCTGTTTTATTGTGAAAGTCTTTGTCTTATGTTAGTGTGTACAGCTTTGTTCCCCATGTCTCATTAGCCCTGATCTCTCCCAGCTGTGTCTCCCTTCTGTGGCCCATTTCCTCATTACTACCCTGTGTATTTAAGCCCTGTGTTTTCCCATGCCCAGTGTCGCGTCGTACCCACAGATTATGCCTGTGTGTCCTTGGTCTCAGTGTTCCATCCTCACTTCATGTTTTGTTTTCTTGCCAGCAATAAAGCTGAGGTTTTTGAGTTGCATTCCGTTTTCCGAATCCTGCATTTGGATCCTCATCTCTGCCTGCCCGCACACAGAGCCCTGACAAACAAAGCTGCAAAGCAGGAGAACAACATGGCCATCAACTATTGATGAATAGACCGTTAACATGTGCAACTTAGAAGTAGTCAGAGGTAACTGGATGTTCAATCGGGTTAAATGCAAGGTTGATTGGATTATATCTGAAGATCGTATGCTATTCGTGATAACTCTGCTAGACTCCAAATTGCTCGTCCGTGCGGGAGTATCTCAAAATTAAATGAAACCACTTAACACTTCTTCCCTAAAACGGACTGACATGGGACACGTTAAAGTTGGATTGACACCTGCTAATCAGTGTGAAGGTAAGTGTTTTATTCACTTATTCGAGAGAAGTCCGAAATGCGTCCTTAGTACTGTTTGTTTTGACTTTCAAGCTACCCTACCAGGATATTTTCATTCAAATGCTGAGACAAAATGTCAATAGCTATGAATGTGGAGACTCAAAAGACTGGTTAGGTAATAGTTGCCGATGGATTTATGAGACTTGATAGAAACTTGGACGTTTGCAACAGGTGAAGCGGTGAACTACCGAGGTTGCGCCCAAATGCTTAAAGCTGTTAGCTGGTCAGTGTTTTCAGGTGTGCTTGTACTACCTGTACGGTGCAGGGTGCCAAGTCATGTTAAACCCATTAAAGAGTCGAGCTCAAATATCTTTTCATTTTTGTGCACTGCTCTCTTGTCGGCACACATTTTCTGTTTATTGAAGCCTTTTGTGAATAATTTTGATCATGTAAAAACTGGGAATTGGTCCCTATTGACAATACTCTTATTTTTTGCATTGCACATGTCATTTAGGAAAGGTAATTGGTCACTGAACTTTTTGCAACTATGTGTATTTCTAAATTTTGTGGCTTCAGTGCACACAAATATATATTGTTCAGTTTGCATGTTAAAAGCCACAAACATGTAGCTAACTATAGGCTTTCTTGTGGAACTGAGAACTGTTCCTGCCACTTTCAGAACATTATTCTATTAGAAGACAGTTGACTTTGTGCATTTAAAAATGCAGACTAAAATGCTCTTGCCAACCAGCACTATACAGAGCATCATAGAGGAATTTCAGGATCTTTGCAGCTGTAACAAAAGTAGACACTGAATCTAACACCATCTCTCTTTTTTTTAGATGGCAGACCAAAGAATTTGAATGACACCATTACTCTGGAGCTTGGGAATGATTTCCACTCCAACTGTCGCATGCAATCACAAGAGGAGACAGAGGTCATCCAGAGGACAGAAGTATGGTTAGAATTGTTGTGGAGGCCATGCAAGTTAACTGCAGAAACCCTAAACGTGCATCTTGTGAAGAGGTTGCTAAGATCATTGTAAACAGATACCCTCAAACATTTGCAGATTTTACTGAAAAGGGAGAAAGACTGGGTTGTGGACATTATTCACTACTAAGAAGCATCAAATCTAGAGTTGAACATGTTAATCGAGATAATACAACACATAGACTTCGTCAAACAAAGAGAACCAGGAATGAGGAAGACTGCAGTCCCAACAGTAATGCAACCTCACATAAAAAAGTTAGATGCCTTGTTGATAGCTATGGTTGTATAAATTGGCAGCCAGTTGAACTTCCTGAGGGGGAAACGCCAGCTTCTTTAGAGGAAAAGAAACACATGCTGTTAACAATTTTTAATTCAGAAAGACCTGGAGCTGTGGAGAGACCCGATGTGGATGACTTCATGTGCCTCACATATATTTCTCAGTGGCAGCTTATCAACAGTTGTCCCTCACTGCGCACACATTTAAAAAAAACATCAAATTACAAAAACCTTATTGTGCAAATATCACACATGTTACCCCAAAACTTTTTTAAAGAATATGTATATGTATTATGAAACATATTTGATATATGAAGCCACCATTTCATTATAAATATCCAGATTCTGGGCCTTCATGCAAAGATGGTGTGCAACTCACCCTCTCAGAATAAAATGCTGCAGCCTGAAGCCCTCGAACCAAAATGAACAGACAGCTGCTTTTTACTCTATTAAAACTAATGAGTGTGTCAGTGGTAGAAGATATGGCTCGGGTAAATAAGCATTTCCAGCGTACCAGTGCTGTACTATGGGTTTCATAGGTTTGGAAAAGGACGTTGTGTGGCTTAACATATGTACTGGTATTTATAGAGCACATTTCTAGTCCAACTGGCCACTGAAAGCACTTTAGACTTTCAGCACTTTATCTTACTTACACACATGGCCAGTCTAGGTTAATCACTAATGCTTATCTTTGGACTGTGTAAGGAGCCGGGGCAGAGAAAACCCATGCAGGCGGAGGAAGAACATACAAACTCCAGACAGAGAAGCTACCTGCGGTGTCTAACATCAACATGGTAACAGCACTTCCTGTTTCCTGGATAAAATGTGCACATGTTTGAGAGTGTGAACCACAGCCCACAGCAAACATGCTTACTCTACAGCTGGGTTTAGTTGGGGGTTAGTGGGTGTAAGATCGTGTAACACAGCTTATAGTCAAAGAGAACTTTGTGGCATATTTTGGAGCATTGTTCTCCTGAAAAACTAATCTTTTGATACTTTTAAAGTCAGTCAAAACTCCATTGTTTAACAAGGCTGACGTCGCAGGAATATGGTTCACTTACTACCAACACTGTGCATCAAGGTAAACACAGGCTGCTAAATTTAAAATATGAATCGTGATTTACTTTGTTTCCGATTTAATTTCTCACAACAGGAATGTGTAGATTCATAGTTTAGATTTGTTTAAGCCGCTTCGTGAACAAACTCTTGCTGTTTATCCTTTGACTTGTTCGGCATGTTTCCTCTCATAACATTACAGGCTTCTGAATAAACTGACTGAGCTCACTGGGCCATCTGTTGCTCACACACACATATACATATGAAGATCCAATTCACGTCTACTGTTTTTGTCATTACATCATCACCCAGAGTCCTGAACAGCTGGTTCCCACATGGGAAATATTGACTGAGCATAATCCCGACCATCTTTTTCTGGACAGCTGGTGAGCAGAGAGTCAGCTCTCACAGAACTGCTCTACAGACTCTTCCACTCAGTGTGCACGGGATGAGCAGTGGTTTTAAATGCTTAAATGGACTGGTACTTATATAGCACTACTCTCCCGGAGTGCTCAAAGCGCTGTCTGTCTCCTCGATTTGAGCACTTGAAGCATCGACTTGACTACAAGTCTCAATAACCTCTCTCTCACACACACAGTGCTTTTACATATATATATATAGTCATATTAGTAAGCAGCCCCCCTCCTGTGGTACCACCTGAACCACATGTCCTGTTTCAAACCACATTTTTAGGCATCTGTTTTCTGATCCTTAAAACAACAATGATCCAGGCTCACATGCAGTAGAATAAGTTACTTGAGTTGCAAGTGTCATCATGTAGATATGTGAAGGTTCTCAGTGATCCAGCTCATCGTAGTCTGAGGAGCTTTGAAAGAAAAGCATCAGGACTTCTTTAAGTTTCTTGAAAATGTTTCATCCAAGAAGCTTCTTCATTTCTAAGGTCAAATGGAGGAGAGTCCCAGATTTTTTTAACCCTTATAGGAGTGTCCCCCAAGGGGGTCATGGACCCCCGGTTGATCCTCACACGAGCCTAATTTATTACCTAATCACACGAGCCAAGGTGTGAAAATGGGTGTAGGTCACAATCAGCCATGGTTTCGTGTGAACCCATAATTAAACCTGGCCCCACCCCACCCTATTTGCCTGAGGTCAAATGGCCCAGGATGTGAGTGGGCGTTAAGGCTCCGCCCTCTGTTCAAGGATGGTTGTTCACAGTGGACATAGGCTGTATCCCGATTCAGGGTCTGCAGCCTTAAAGGCCGCATTTTAAGGCCGACTACTTCACAGCGACGCGACGAAGGCTGTCCCAATACAAAGGCTGCTCGAAATGCGGCCCTCATTTCCCTGAATTTTAAGGATGTGG
>NW_024586493.1:0-4602 GCF_018398535.1 Haplochromis burtoni
GTTTTGGACATACTGCTTTTTAATCACACCGAAATAGAAACTAATCGAGTGAGGAAAGATCGGTCACATAGGGTGTTGTATCAGACAGATTTATGGAACAAAAACATCAACAAACAAAGAAGCTAACAGTCATTATTACACAATGGCAGGCAGGAGAGCACCAAGCCGAATGAAGTGACAGCAGCAGATTATACAGCGTGAGAATGCAGGGTCCCGGACCTGGAAACATACCCCGCCCAAGTGTGACATCTACAAGTGTGACATCAGCAGTCATGGAGAGTCTCCATCCAGCTGGATCACTGTCACAGGTGAGGAGCTTCACTCTGATTTTTACCTTATTTTTTATCCACATATTGACCTGAACAGGTGGGATTTTCTCTGCAGAAAAACCCACCACCACATCTCTACCCCCTGACTCCTCCCTCCAGCTTCTGATCAGAGTGGTCCTCTGTGTGGTGGTGTTCTCTCCATACTTCCTCTCCACTCTCCTCCTGGTGTCATTATATCAATGCAGAGCCAGAGGTAACGCTCTGAATCCTTCACTGATCAATCAATATGACTAGCATCTCTCTCTGTCTGAACTCTTCACATATTCACACACATTTTCTCTATTTTCTTGCTAGAGAGCCATCACACTCAGACCGAACAGGGATTGGATGATGACTATGAATACATTTGTGATGTCATCACACAGTATCAACCCTGAATTTCTCCTCTGATGTTCCCAGCTGTGATCAGATCTGCTGCATTTACTCGTTTTGTAGTTTTTTTTAATCACTTCATGTTTAAAAGTGGAGAAGAACATCTGCCAACACAGACAGCACATCTGTTCTTTGTTATGGTGTTTTCAAAACATCATCAGCTGCTTATCAGCTACACACACCTGATTCTTTCAGCTTTGAGACTCACTGTAATGGTGACTGATGAACTGCCAGGTTTCAGTGCACTTGAATAGTATTTCTGGGTCCTTTTACAAACATTCAGCTCAAAGTGAAATAAGACAACTGTCTCATCCACCACAGGAAACCTCAGTTTACAGGTACTGAACCGGAGAAACACTCATGCCCTCTCGCTGCCTCTCACTGAGGGAAACTCCAGTCTAGGTCCAGCCCGTCTATAGGAGACTGCTTCCAGGAGCTGAGCTGTGAGTTTAATGATACATTACACTCCTCCTGACTGTATGAGGCTGCTTACACACTTTCTCTAGGCTCTTTTGTCACCACAGAGATTACGTTCCCAATCTTATGACCTGTTTCAGCAGGATCTTAAGAGGCTGTAGGGAGAAAGGCAGATACTTGTCTGTGTGATGACACAGGGCCAAACACAGCCTAAAAGATCCTGCCTCATGTTTTCTACATCAATTTTCTATATAAGTTAAATACAAATTAAGCAGACATTTTTTTGTTAAAGCAGTTCATTTTACCAGTTTAAACATTTGACGATTTTATTTTCTACAGTGATTAAAAGTTGTGTTTCTGAGATTTGCAAATCATTGCATTATGTGATTCTTTGCATTTTACATGGGATCCTGTTTTTGGAAATGGGATTATAAAACTATTTTGGCTACAGTTTTTGATTAAAGTGATTTTATCATCTGTACTAATGAAGTTACGAAGCCTCCAACATGATGGAAAAAAATTGTGAAAGGTGGTCAAATTTTGACCCACCCTGTGTACTTTTAGCATATACCGTGACCTGCCAGTGAGAGGCAAAGAAGCAAAGAGTAGTCACCAGATCTAACTAAACATGGTCATAATTCCCAATCCAGCTGGCATCTACTGTGGAAAAATAAACTGACCATTGAAACCAAAACTGATATCCTCAGATTTATTGATCCATTTGCAAAGGAATCAATGCAGGATGAAAAGAAGAGAAAAAAACTCATGAGTGGATAGAATCAGCTGTAGGAAGGGTTTTTTTGTTTGTTTGTTTGTCGTAGTCATGTAGGTACCTGCCTTATACAGTGAGGTTAAATAAGATGAAATACAATTTTGCCCACAGTGTCAAGAGACACAAACTTACTAACTGCTGAAAAGAAGCTGATGTTAATACAATTTTGATTCTATCAGGACACAAAATGTTTGTAAACAAGCCAACAACACTTGTCACACACAGCTGTGTACTTGGAGCTGATACAAATGCAAAGTTCATTTACATCTTGATTACATGGTTTAGTCAAGTCCTCCATGCTTTCTTTCAGTCCTTCTCTTGCTCTCTCACTCACACACCTGCATCCGCACATGTATGAAAACATAATTGAATAATTCTGCTCAGAATGAGGCGCGTCTGTTCAACTTTGTGCTACTGTGGTTATCCTCGGTCATTAGGAGAAGCTTACACCACGGGATCGAGCTGTAACAGATGCAGTTCATTTTATATGTAGTGTGATAGTAGATGAGTTAAATATTATGAGGATTCTCTGAAAAAGGACAAAAATCGTTACAGCATAAATATGGAATAAAAATTATTGGAACGGGCCTCTTTACAGTCCGATTAAAGAAGCGCACCATTCTTAAATGTACTGCACAAACTCTATTCGCAACAATTCTCAAAACCACCACAAGATGGCACTGTAACACAAGGAATGAACTCATCCCTGATCGAGCAGGTCTGCAATCACACCCACCAATCAACCTACAACCGGTAAAATGGTTCCGATACCACATTTACCACCATTGTGAGATCTTGCCTCATCCTGTCATGTGACCTACTGAGATCAGCTGTTGCAGGATGTGATCAAGATCTCAAAGCTGGGTTGTAGGTGGCGGACAGTCGGTGTTGTGAGCCGCCTCCTCTGTTCAGAGATGGTCGTTCACAGATGGTTCATCCCAAGGACAAAACTCCCAAACACAAGCCAGTCAACATAGTGTGTGCTGTGCAGTACAGCGAGGAGTGCTCAGACCTCTACACTGGCGAGACCAAACAGCCACAAAACATAGAAGCGCCACCTCGACAGGGCAAGACTCAGCTCTACATCTGCACCTAAAGGTCAAAGGTCACACTTTCAAGGATGCCGATGTTCACGTTTTGGACAGAGAGGATAGATGGTTTGAAAGTAAAGTAGTAGAAACAGCATATCTAACAATAATACAACGATATATCTCAGAGTGTTTGTTGCAAGCCAGGCTGGTGTTAATCTGCTCGTACATGCACTGGATTCATTCACATATCCTTTATTGCACATGACCAAGTGTAAAACATTTTGCTGATGTTACCGATTCATCAATCCTGAAAATTTCTTATAAAAACTTTGTTCTTTATACTAATAGTTTAAAAAAAAAAGTAATCTATGATCGATTCTCATGATGTTATCCACTGTTAATGACAAAATACAGTAAATAGTCCAACATCTTACTTTTTCTTTTTTAATTCACATTTTATATTTTTCAAAGTCATCCAGTGGACTAGTGATGGCCGTCAAGGCTTATATTTGGCCTTCTTTCCATATAATGTAACCTTCCTTCTCAACAGTATTTTAAGCCTTTAAAAATGCAAAAAACATGTAAAATATAAAAATAAAATGTAAAATAAAAAATATGTAGGACAAAAATATCAAAATGTAAAATTCAGAATTTATAATAGCTCAGTGATATTTGATGGTGACTAAAAAAGGCAGCAGATAACAATGTAAACAAACATGTATGTTGAGCAGGAAACTTCAGATAATCACAAACACAAACATAACTTAATGTTTCCTCCAGGTGCTAAATTCCAGTTTAATTGTGCATCATTAACTTCTGTCTGTCCTCAGCACATCTGTCACTGTGAATGCTGAGTGGGTGGGTGGAGTGAATATACACTGTGATATTTCCATCTGTGGCTGCAGTTCAACAGACGGCTAAAACAACAAAACAGCAGCAGCAAGCACAACGGAAATCGACATGTCAACTTCTGCACCATCAGATCCACTCCTCTGGTCTTTGTCCTTATCGAGTACTGTCTGAGCTGCAGGTGAGAAACAGGTGTGAGGTGTCAGCTGTCAGGTAGGTGATGAGTGAAGAACAGAACAGAATCCATTTCCTCTTCAAACTGCTGTCAGACATTATCTACTGCACTCTGATCACATCACTCAGACCAGCTGCTTTCTACAAAGTCTCATCAACAACATCTTTAGAAACAAACATCAACAACCAGGAAACAGCTCAACTTCACACTCACCTTCTTTTACCTTCAGGTTGATGCTCTTCAAAAGCTGAGGTCTCTGTCTGTGGTATCCAGCATAACATTCATATTTTCCAGCGTCGTTCATGGTGACATTTTTGAGAATCACAGAAAAGTTTCCATTCTTCATCTCTGGATCTTTCAGCTCCACTCGACCTTTAAATGATTCATGCTGTTTGTCTTTGTGAATGTGTTCATCGCTGAAGTAAAACACATAATACTCTGACTGCAGGTCAGGCTTTTGCCAGCTTATCATTATGTTAGCATCACCGGGGCCATAGCACTCCAGAGTTACATCCTTTGCTTGTTTGACTGTTAGCTCTAAAATAAGAAGAAAACAGGTCAGTCATAAAGATAATATGCATCCAATAATTCAAACACGCTTATTATTGTGCTTCAAATATCAGAAACCTGAGTTTTTATTTTTGTGTAAATTCTGTG
>NW_024586494.1:0-1774 GCF_018398535.1 Haplochromis burtoni
GATAAGCAGAAGCAAATCGATGAATCTTTACTTTCTTCCATTTCTGCAATATTATTAAGAGTAGAAATATCCTGTCTGAGTGATGCTGAAAAACTTGTTCATGCATTTATTACTTCAAGTCTGGACTATTGCAATTGGTTATTATCAGGATGTTCTATTTTGCGTTAGGACAAAGGTAGGATGCGATTGCTGCTCTTTTATCCATGTGTGGATGCATATGCCCAGCTCCCAAATTGTACCCAAATACTGTACCTCCCTCCATCCAACCATACACTTCTTTGGGTTTGCCATCAGTCCTGCCTGCCAAAGGGTCTCTGGGACTGTGACCAACCACTGCACATGCTCCACCACTATGAATCACTATGAATGACAACATCATCCAGGTAGCAAACAGCATAAGCAGTGTGAGGATGCAGCTGTAGCTCCAGCACGTGCTGGAAAATGGCCGCGGCTTCAAACAAGCCAAATGGAAGTGTGACAAATTGGTACAAACCATAAAGAGTGGAGAAAGACATTTTTGATGATAATAATAATAATAATAATGATAACTAGAAAGCGAAAATTTCAGAAGAAATTTTAAGTGTGCCTATGCCGCTGCCAATGAGTGTAGTTTGCCATTCATACAGCTACAAAAAAAAAAAAAATCCAAATAAAGGTAGACAGGCCGTACTACTGCTGGCATACCACTAGAGTGAGCCAACACACCACAAATTAAGTTTCACTTTCGTTTCAAGTTAAGTTTCACTTTCCTACCCATTCATTTCAATGGGCAAAAACTTGCATTAAAATATTCATATTTAAAAAACTATAGCTTGTGTCAAAACTGTGGGATGAGTTACGCTCCAAAATTTCAGGCGGAAAAAGGAAAATAATAATAATAATAAGAAGAAGAAGAATAAGAATAATAAATCCGAGAAACAGTAATAAGTGTGCCTGTGCCTTTTGGCATAGGCACACTTAATAATAATGGATTGCATTCATACAGCACTTTTTCCTCAGACCCTCAAAGTGGTTTACAATTCCACTATTCATTCACGCTCACATTCACACACTGGTGGAGTAAAGCTACAGTTGTAGCCACAGCTGCCCTGGGGCAGACTGACTGCGAGGCTGCCATTACGCGCCATCGGCCCCTCTGGCCATCACCAGTGTTTGTCTTTGGACTGTACAGACAAGGGAATCTGCCAGTAGGCGTTGGTTAAATCCAGCATCATAAACAACAAAGGAGTGCTTATAAAGTCCAGGTCAACCTTTGGCATGGGATAAGCATCAAACCATGAGACCTTGTTCACTTTGTGATAATCATCAAAGAACCATATAAAACCCTGCACTCACTCCTTAATTCCCTTGAAGTACCTTAAAGACAACCGGCCCCGCTCAACAGCTGGGACAAATCATCTGGCAAACAGATAAGCATAGGAGACCAAACACTGAGCAACAAATCCTCACTTCATCCTATGATAACAGCATTTTCAACATTTCCTCCAAATCCTTTTGCACAATTTGTCTCTTCTGCTCAGGCAACCTGATAGGCCATGAACACACTTTCATGCCAGGCTGCATTTCAAAAAGGTGCACAACACATCTGCAAACTGCTGTTGCAATGCAGGAACATCAGCTTTATTGGAATGTGTGAGATGTTAATCACAATGTATCTTAAACACACTCTCTGTTCAGTGTGAGTCTCCTCCTCTGATAAACCTCCACTGAAAACAGTTAAATTAGTTTGAATCGGAAACAAACTACTTGTTGTGAGACCAATTTTTTTTTTTTT
>NW_024586494.1:3577-4599 GCF_018398535.1 Haplochromis burtoni
TGGAACAAACTGTAACTCCCTCCATTGGTGGAATTTAATGTGACAAAAAACACATTGTTGGTGTGTTACCACCACCTTGTGGTGATAGTGTCACATTACAATGATGTGCAATGAGAGTTGTACTGAAAATGACATTCTTGAAGAAATACTGATAAGTAGAGGTGGGAATCACCATACATCCCACGATACGATATTATCACAATACTTAACGCACGATACGATATTATTGCGATTTCTTTTTTAAAAATATTTTGCAATATTCAGATTCTGGACATAAAGGTACACTTCATCAATATTCATTTTATCTAATATCAAAGTCTCACACTCAGTCTTTCTCTCATTTCAGTCAGTTTTATTGTTGACAAACTGAACGGTTTGTATTACAGTCTAGTCCAACTTAACTGAATGCAACCATCTGGTACAATTACAGCTATTCTGAACTTTGCAATTTAGGAAAACTATGCAGCCCATTCAGCAACTGAAGAATTTGAAAGTAAATTAAAACAAAATATAATTTTACATTAAATAAAAAAGTTTTAAACTTAATTAAAATAAAACATGTGTTAAAATAAGTAAACTGTCATGTTTATTGCTGCCAAAAAAAAGTTAAACACATTTGGACAGTGAAGGAATGTCAGGATTCTTGCTCAGAAAAAGGATCAACATGCTCTGAAGTCAGAGCACAAAAACCTTTTTTGTAACAAAATATCGATTTCTGCTGTCCCTGTATCGATACATTATTAGCAAGCGAAATATCACGATACTACGCAGTATCGATTTTTCCCCCACCCCTACTGATAAGTGGAGAAAATCTTTGAGTTCAACAGATGATATTGTTGTTTCAATATGTGCTGATAAAATATCATCTTTGTATTTTCTTCTAACTTCTGTGGTTTTTGGTTGTGAATGTAGATTATGTATATATGGAGGAGCCCAGGATGGAAAAGATAAAGCTGCTGTTAACGTGTTATTAAAAACCAACCAGCTGTGCACACAGTTTCAATAACAGTGTAACTGTGATA
>NW_024586495.1:0-4592 GCF_018398535.1 Haplochromis burtoni
GTGGAGACACATGGGGGAAACAGCTGACAGACATAAACCTAATGACAGGACCAGGAGAGGAAAGCTAAATACAATAAACAAAGAACACATGACATTGTCAGAATAAAACAGGAAATACTAAAACTAAAACATGACAACACAACTTAACAGACCTAATATGTGATGAATAAATACAAAACCCCAAAACACTTGTACTATAGCATTAACGTCTGCCAATGTTTTGGGGGGTATGACAATATCATGATTGGTTTCATTTCTTACAACGACAGGGAGAAGACACGGGCATTTGCGTGGCGGCATCACGGGCATCGGCAAAAAACAAACAAACAATTGCTCATACTCATGCTGCCCCGACGTCAGCCAGCGCATATTGGGAACGGCATAGGCACCAATCGGTTTTCTATCGCCCATTTGCTGGGAGTAAGGGCGCCCTCCGTTTGCAAGGTGCGCCTGCTGCTTGCGGCACAGGGAGGAGAGGGCGGGGCAGCGGGGGATTCTCTGACTGGAGCAGCATCTAATAACCAACTCGCAAAATAAAACAAAATAAAAAACAAACCAACAAACACAAAAACACCAGACATCATGATACAGACTCATAATTTGCACCGATGTTTTTTCAAAATTCTATACGCGAAAAGTGAGCGGAAGAGCCCTCGGTGCACCTGGTCGCTGCTGAAGTCAAACTAAACTCATCTCCGCTACATACAGACCAGTATATAGAGAGACGAGACGACGAGGCTCCAGTTACAGCAACAGCACCTGGCTGTGCCCACTGGGGAGCGCCATATTGCGACCTCCACAGTAACCGGAAACACGTGACCTCCACACTAACCGGAAATATGTAACTTCAGTTAAATCGACTTTGACAGCAAAAACTAAATTGTGTTTTTGTTACTATTGATGCTGCTGATAAATAAATTTGGTTCTAAGTGTTTTAACACTCTGGGTTTATTTAAAAAAAAAATCACCATCCCTTCAGCTCTAGCTTTGCTTTTTCTGCATAAAGGTTTTTTAATAAATATAAAATAATCATTACTTTTTACATTTTTAATCCTTCAAACACCTTTTTCTAGTACAATGCACTTGTTTGAAGACAACCTCAAGACACCATTTCATATATCAACAGTGCTACTGGAAATTATTGTACAGTGGTCCCCGCAGTTCACCTTTAGCGGACTCACTGTTTCGCTGATTTTATTTTATTTTTTTGTTACAGCAGATTGTGTTGTGCATTCTGAATGCTGTAGACCATTGTCAATCAATCTAGTGCCGTGTCTCCTGTACAACAGCGGTCCCCAACAGGGAGTCGTTTGGTACCGGGACGCGAGAGTTGAGCCTCGGGTGTGAAATGTATGGTTTTCAGGGTTTTCAATCGTTAAGTCGGTTTCCCCATTATTAGAGTCTCTCAGCTTGTTCGTTGCCAAAAATGGCAACTTTTGTGTATGTTCACAAAATGCTGTAAAATGTATATTTATTAAAACATTTATCTACTTTTACCGACTTGACTCTTTAAATTAGCACCAGTCCTTTTCATCAAAAAACCAAAATTTTATCTACATTCTTTTTTTTTTTTTACACTTTAAATGCCAGTTAGGCTATGTATTACCAGTAACTTTTCAGATAAAATGTGATAAAGTCCTAATGGTTTCATAAATCTTCCTATTTTTTTTTCATCTGAGCATCGGGGACAAGGCTGTCTTGCAATTGTTGAGGTCACAAGTGTGCGCCCTATTTCTTCCAGGATCACTCTTCATTTGTAGGTTTTAGAGGACTCCTAGTACTGTGAAGTGGTTTTCATAGGTCAAAGGCATTGTATTCCAAGATCTGGGAGATTGTAGAAATGAGCAGGAATGCCCTTCTTGCCATCTGTGACAAAACAAATTTCCCACGTGTGGGACTAATAAAGGTTATCTTATCTTATCTTATCTTTCCAGAAAAATAAGTGATCTGGAAGCTGTTAGGCTTACTTACAGCAACAGCACTTTCTGCACCTGCATAAACTCCAGGACACATTTATTAACAGTGTTTTTTGCTGTGTGTGCTGCAGCTTTTTTTTTTAAGAGTTAATATTTTGGCTATGGTGTGTCGTTATGTTTTTAGCATGTGCTTCAAAGATAAGTTTGACTAGGAAACTCAAAGTTCAATAGTCTGTATCAAGAGAAATTCATTGCAGCCAGTGTAATATTTGATGCATCAAAATTTATTCCAGTCTATCTTGCAAATACATATTTGTGTTGCAATGTCATGCACAAACACACACAACTATTAGATCCTTAAGATCAAACCTGTGTCATTCTTTTGGTCCACTGCAGTGTAGTAGTCAAAAAAAAGAAGTGAAGTGTCCACAGATGGCCAGGATAGAGCCCAGAGTGTTAATGTTTAAAATGTATAAAAATATTATTGATTACAGGGTAATACATTAATGTTAATAGCAACTGTAAGCTTTTTACTTTGAAGTTACAAGTATAAACAATGCTGTTACATTTACACTTAATTTTTTTACTATAAGTATGGAAACAAGTGAACAACATTTTATAATAAGTTTAACTGGAATTCTGTACACTGAAAAACAAACAACACATAAAAAACACAAACAAACAGCCAGTGCCTTCATCTGTCCATTAAATGTCAAATATCACATTGACCCGTAGTCTCTGCTCGTCAGCACATGCTTTTAAATTTCCCCTAATTTCCTTCGGGATTAATAAAGTATTCTGATTCTGATTCTGATTAGAAAGAGCTCCATATCCTCTGCAAACTGAAAAACAAAGAGAAAGAAGTCCCTCTACACAAAAACACTGCAGATGACAGGCCAAGCAAACATCTGTTGATCTGTTTGAATGCCTCCTCATCATGTGAGCCTTGAAGTTGTTTTTTTTTTTCAAGAAGACTAAGACCACAGTGAGGGTATTTCCTTTTCATGGACTTTCCATAAACTGCAGTTTCATTTAGCACAGAGGGTAGAACACATGAATGTTCTACCAAAGATTCAGAAAATGGTTTAGATGCTGCAGACAAGACATCGAGACGGAGATGGGGCTTCACGGAGAGTTCAGTGGGGAGTAGTCCTGAATGCTGACATGACAATAATTGACTTGCCATATCCCCATGCTGTATGATTGTCATGTAACAGACACGGCAGTGAAAGTGCACCGGCATATCGTTTTGTCTGTACGAGAGAAAAAAAGAAAAACAACAACAACAACATGTAATTTAAATGTAGTTTATCTAACAATCAGATTGTACATATCAACAAAAATATCCAAGCCATCCTCAATAAGGAAAACAAAATGGTGTGGATCACAGGAGCTTTCAAAAAATGTGGTGAACAGGAAAAAATATTTAATGAAAACACGCTTTTTTCTCTTGCTGATGAATGCACTGAACTGCACAATGTGAAAAGCAACTTTTAAGTCAACAGAGAGACTGCAGAAGTGCTGAAAAGAAGTGCATATTTATAACTTTAACAATGAGGTATATTTAATACCAACATACCTTTGAAAAGCAAAGCATTTTTAATGTGTCCATTTATATGCTCCTCAATCTGTGCCCTGACAGTAGAGCTGAAAGTGGGGGACAGAGGGCAGTGAAACAGCCAACATGTGGTGCATTCCTGCAATTCTGGCTTGGAGGCAGAATTCCAAATTGATATGTGCATCTAAAACAGAGAGAAAAACAGATAAAGATCATATACACATTTAAGTTCAGGTTTTCGCAGAAATAACACGTTGCAGTTAGCATGTAAGAGATTTGGGGAGAAAATTCTTTACAAAAACATAATTTTCAAGACACCTTTATTTGTGACATACGTATCTATTGACATATAAAAGACAATTTAACAAAGGCTAACTAAAATCTGCGGAATAAAAAAGCAGAACAGAATGGAATAGAGAATATTAGTATTTATAAATGTATAAATCTCTTTGTGACAAACTTTACAATGTTGATGCAGGTGGAATGAGAGACATGAATAAAGCGCAATATGCAGTAAATGGAACAATGTGCATTGATGTCAGATAGTGAAAAGCAGTGAAGTGAATTTGTTCATAACAAGCAAAAATCAAATACGTCCGAAACTGACCACTAAATGCTAACCAGAGGTGTCAAAAGTACACACATTCCTTACTTAAGTTTAGATACCTCGGGGGTATGACAGTTGTTGTAACGCTAACAAAGTGCCAACGTAATCAGTGTAAGCAAAGTAGATGATCCCTAACGGCAAGTTTATACATGGAAGACTCTGTACCAACCTTTACGATCAATTTGCAAGGTTAATGATCCATGCAGGAACGAGACAAAAAATAAATAAATCCATGCAGAACGTATTTCTGCCTACTGTGGAGATCACGTGTTTCTGGTTAGTGTGGAGGTCACGTGTTTCCGGTTACTGTGGAGGTCCCAATATGTCGCTCCCCAGTGGCTGCAGCCAGACCCTTCTCAGTTACAGCAGTGCAAGTAAACAAACAATATATATAAGAAGAGTAAGGAAATAAATATACACTTTAGGACTCGGGGTAAAGGGCTCAATAACAATTTATAATTTACAGTTTGATGATTCAAAGTCTCACACACAACCCGTCGAAAGGGAAGGG
>NW_024586496.1:0-4591 GCF_018398535.1 Haplochromis burtoni
CTAGCCCTCCCGCTCCAGCAGGCCGCAGAGAATGGGGGTGGGAGAAGACTCCAAACCTCCCTCCACCCGTTCATTGTAGTGTTGATGCATATGTGATCTAAGGTGCAATTAAAACCCAGGAGGGCATGGAGCTACCTGCCAAGGAGCAGCAGGTAAGCGCATAGTCCCTCCTGGGTTAAAATGATTCAAATGCAGTAAGTATACACGTTTTTCATATAAATATAGTCTATAACTTAATTATTGTCAGTAGCCCACATAACTACACACTTAAGTTACATAAAACATGTGAGTTTTGACTCTATGTACTGTATAGCCTGTATAATAAATAAATATGTAGCCCGACAAGTATAAAATCCAGAAAGCTACACAATATGGGGCGGTTCATTTACAAACACAAGTCTAAATTAAGTTTCACACTTTTTTTTGTTAGAAAACAATCACATTGTTACAGCTTAAATTACACAAAATGTCAGAAATCTGCACTGTCATGAACAAAAATTTAAACCTAATTTTTCATGATTTGTTGGATTAACCCACTGAGGTCTGAAATACAACCGGACATTTTTGACTTTTGAGTTTACGTTTGGATTTCATCCTCAGATTGTTTCATTTTATTTTTCCCCCTTGCCTTGTTTGGTATCATTCTTTTCAGCTCAACTGAATTTAGTTGTTTTTTTTCACTGACATACTGCATTAGTACTGCTATTACTATTAATAGTACTATTACTGATCTGAAATCACACAAAGAACTTAAAATCCTAGTAGTATTTTTTTTTACTGTAAAAAAAAACAGACATGTTGAGTAAATTTTTATAACTTGAAATGCAAATATAATATAATTGTACATTTTGTAAACGTATACAACTATTTGTCTAAAAATGCAGCCAATACACCTGCCGAGTTTTTAAATTTTGCACAACCATTTAAAAATATTACTAAAGCTAAAATGAGAGAGCAATCTGGTTTTGCAATAAGATGCCCCACAAATGATGTGTGCCAGTAAAAAAAAAAAAAAGTTTGTCCACCAAAATCACGTCAGTCATGGGATTTGGAGGTGCAGCGTGTCCCACAGAGGGTTAATAACACTCACCTTCCTTCCATTTACAGAGTGTAACATCCAACCACCTGTGTAAAATCTGAAATTCCCATGGTGTTGTTCAAAATGTGCTCTGGCACAATCATAAGCATGGCTTGCTACTGAAAGCAAGAAAAAAGCAGGTCCTGCTATGGGCTGAACCATTTGTTAATGGTGGAATGGTGTGCAATATATTCAGTTTTAGCATTTATATTCACTGTTGACTGTAACTACGCTCAAACTGTTAATGCTATCTTATTTTAATAAACAACACTGTCATATGCAAAACTGGGGTGGCAAGGGATCATTTTAGGGTGGCACTTGCCACCCCATGCCACCCTTCTAGATCTGCCCCTGCCTGTATCTCCCCCTCCTGCAGAGTGAGTTCCTGAAGCGAGGAGAGCTTCTGCAAGATGTAACAACCTCCCCCACCAGTTGAAGAGCCCCCAGGTGGCTCGATGCACCGGCGGCACCCTGTGCCAGGACTGGGCCCCCATACATCCACCCGCCCACAACCCCGGCAACACACCAACCAGGACCCAAGCCCCCGAGGCCCAGCCAGGGCCCCAGCCCAGAGACGGAGTGCCCCCAGAACCTCACGCCCGTCCCGGACCCACCCAGGGGCAGCCAGGCTACCAGGTCAGTAACCCACGTCCGTCAGCACAGACCCTCCCCTAGCCCCGCTGCATGCAGCCACGAGTAAACCCTCACCCAAGAGCCAACAGAGCCCTTAATAGGCCATGACCGCTACCTCGGGTTGAGCCCTCCAAGGAAGATGCTCCTGGGGAACCCCCCGACGCACTAAGCCTGTCCCTACCCCCACACCAATTACAACAGCGAAGGTGGGACTAAACTATGACCCCCCACCCCCACTAGGTGATGGAGCTGATCAAAGGAGCCCAGCGCAATTGATCAGATGTGGTGGCAGAGGCTGTATCAAGACTAATGTAATCTAATAGATAATTTCTATATTGGTTAGAACTAAGATTATTTTTATTTTTCCAGTTCATGAGGACTGTTTTCTTGGCTATGCATAGGGCAGTGAAATCCACGTCTTTACAAACGGCTATGACCCATGACCAAAGCATCTCTCTCTGTTCCAGTCTGTGACTCTGTGACTGTCATCCTCGGTTGTTTTGGTTTGTTTTTTAGCATAAAATAAATGCTACCCTTAGACAGGCTGCCTGTGCAATGGTAGGTACAAACAACCGCAGATTTTTCAGTGTGAGCGTGACTTGTAAACAAACAACTCCAATTCATCATTATTTAATTTTATAAAAGGGGTGCTACTGTTTTATTCTATTCTATTCTATTCTACTTTATTCTATTAATAAAAATAAAGCAAAACTTCTTCAAGTAAAGTTAAAACAGTTGAAGATATATGAATGAACAGTGTGGTACACAAAAGATTTATTATTTACTAATAGGCATTTTTTGCAATCGTACTTTTAAACCTTTTCTAATATTATTTACCATCAGTTTTTGGTAATGTTATAGCCCTACAATCTCAGTTTGTTTGTTTCATCCCAGCATCACATCACACACATACATACTATGCATTAGGATAAGAGTGAGAGGAAAATAATCAAAAATAATCTCACATTTACTCTGTTCCCCTACCAAAAATGAATGAATTAAAACATTCATATGAATATGTGAATACATAAAAATTGAGTTCTTTTTTCTGCCATTTGCCTGAAAGCATATGGAAAATGGATGAGCTGGAGACACAAGTCTGGTTGTAGGTTTGTTTCTACAATTCATCAGTGCAGGAGCGTAGCATTCCCAGATGACACGCTGCTCGTGGCTGGATATTACTGAAACTAATGTGACTTTCTGCAGAATACTTTGGAGAAGAAATGTAATAAAACTCCATAGATGGGATGTGTTTATTTTAACGGCCATGTATAATAAAGGAGAAGACTGCAGCCAATCAATAAGGTATAAACAGGCTATGATGCTTGAGGAGGGGGAGCAAAGATGAGATTCAGTGGAAGCATGTGTTTTTTTAACCCTTTAAGTGGCTTTTTTATTTATTTCACATTATTTATTTACTTTTCTATTTCTATTCTATTTATTTTAATGGTTAAATTAAATCTTAAACCTGCTACTGCACTGTAAGGCCAGTTCACTGGTTTTTTCCAGACAGCAGTTTGCTAATGTTGGTCTGAATACAGTCCTAATAACTGTTTCCTTTATTTTATTTCATATTCACGAGACAGGAAATGAGAGCTGGGAATATGTGGCCTAGCAGATGACTGTTGATGGAGCTTGTTTGGGTAGCCAGTACTCGGCGCTTCTTCCCAATATAGCCTGTGACTGTGTAAGACTGTGTCATGTTAACCTTTGCGCAGTGTTCCTGACTAGTCTGTTTCCGAAATACATTTTATTCTCTCCATAATGCTTTCTGCACACTTCACTTTTTCATTGTCCTCGCCTTTTAATATTCCTCCTCATCTGTTAGAGCAATTCACCTCGCTTTTAATGTAGACGCTTTTTATTGGTGAGATCTTATAAGCACTTACAATAATGCTTTCAATTATTTCCCCATTTATCTGGCTGTTTGTTACTGCTGGTGGGCATGTAAGATCTGCCGTATCAGCATTATAAAAAACACTTTGTGTCGTACTCTGGCACTGGTTTGTTTTTGGTTTTGATTTCTCCACCAGTGTGGGATGGCTGAGAAGACATTCTCCACCTGTTTTGAGCTGGAGTTCCAGGATCTGTGTTCAGTCTCTGTCAGAGTGTCTGGCTCCTAAGTGTATGCCTCGATGTTGGGTATAGAGTGTGTCACTTATCCAAAGCCATATCCAACCCATTCCTGTTGAGCTAGTGATCTCCGCTGAGACCTGGAATGTTCATCTGTGATCTTCTTGTACCCCTGCAACTGCTCAACCATTCCTTGCTTTTAAATAAAGACTGTAAAACTTAATCACAGTGGTGGAGGATTGTCATATTCATCCACATGGATCATTGGGCTTAAACAGTCTTGATGGAACTATATGGCCTAAACATGGACTCCGACCCATTAAAGATCGCAATCTCCAAGCAGGGGGCAATTCCCAGGGAACATGCAGTAACCGTACAATAACAGATTACCCATCAGCAGTTTGAGGATTTGTCAGTTTCATGCAACAATGTCCTCTGTTTCCCCCACAGAAAACATGGCCTCCAGAGGTTCATGGAAGATGCGATGGTGTCTGCAATTCCAGCTCCCAGCCCACAGTCTGCTGAAGTGTTGGATAGACTTGTAGTCATGATCGCCTAAACCATGACTAAGACTGAGACCAGAGGGTATCGAGACCAAGACAAGGCCAAGACCAAGACCAAGACAGGGTGGGGTGGCTGTAGCTCAGGTGGCAGAGCAGGTCAGCTACTAATCAGAAGGTCGGTGGTTCGATCCCAGGCTGCCTCTTGGCTGCATGCCAAATATTGATAGGTTTGTAGCTTGGATCTATCCGCTGGAACGTTGAAGGCAATATAATTACACTGCAAAGCAAGACACAAGTAGGCAAA